>NC_081533.1:34090011-34217511 GCF_030273125.1 Centropristis striata
CAATCAAAGATGAGGAAATTAAGTTTCTAGATCTATAGTCTAGAGTCAGAGCAAGGATATAGTGGAGGCTCAGTGTCTTTTTTATGTGTATATATATATATATATATATATATATATATATATCTGCAAAATACCAACTGGAACATTTAAAAGTGATATTGATTGAACATTTATGTCGGCCTTAAAAAATGACACAAATAATGCTTAATTTCACCTTAAGAGTTGGTATTTTGCATATATATATATATATATATATATATATATATACATAAAAAGACACTGAGCCTCCACTATATCCTTGCTTTGACCCCAGACTATAGATCCAGAAACTTAATTTCCTCATCTTTGATTGCCTACTTACAAAAAAACTAAGGGGAAATGGTCCAACGACCAACGGCGGCCATTTTGATATGCAAATGAGAAGGTCAAAAACTAAAAATTTTGCTTGGGAACCATTTTTTTTGTATTCAGCACCCTTGGAATAAGTAAAGTAGGCCGGTTCCTGACTTGTACCCATAAATGCTCCTCACTTTCACTTTTTGGACCATTCCGTCTAGACTATTGTTAGGGTTTTTATTTTAGATGGATTTGAACAGGAACATGTGGCAGCAGGTGTTACCTGTGCCTCTCGTCCTTGCGGTCAGGTGTGTGATCTTTGGTCAGCTTGTGTGCTCGTCCCTTCCTGCACAGCATCGCCCGGCTGTCGCCAGCACTCGCCACCACCAGCTCCACGCCATCACGGAGCATCGCCACCGTTGCCGTGGTGCCGGCTGTCAGGAAGGAGACTGAGGAGGAGAACATGAAGTACTCAGCACTTTTAAACCATTTTTACTGTGTTTTTTAATGTTTTTTTGGTCTTACATTCCGCATACTTTGTTTCTTTTTTGTTTATTGTTTTTTTGCTGCAGCACTATATTTTCACACAATTTTAATTATTAATATTGTAACATTATTATTACATTCATCTAAAATGTACTGTGTAGTAAGTATTTGTGTTTGTGTGTGTGTGTGTCTCACGGTTGTTGAAGTAGCTGAGATGTGTGTGTAGCGCCTTGTCAACGTCTAAAAATGCTTTCTTTAAAACTTTCTCCAGGTCGTCCTCCTCCTCCAGAGCGTCTCTGCACAAAAACAATCAACAACTGTTTTAATTTCATACATTCTGATGAGCTTGTTAAATGTTGCTTTATTAGAATTCCAATAAAAATATTCCACCTGATGAACTTCTCCATGAAGGTGTAGCAGTAGTCGGCGGCGTGCGGGCCGCCGTGGCCGTCAAACACAGCGAAGTACAGCAGGTTGTCGTGGATACGGGCGAAACGGAGACGGTCCTCGTTTTGCTTCCTGAGACCCAAAACTGACGCACTGCCGACCCGGGACAGACTGACCTGAGAGGGTGATTCATCCAGTCATCTGTTAGGCAGTTATTCATAAACATGTTCATCCATCCCCCACCAATATGCCTGTTCATCCATCCATCTGTCTGTTCATCCATCCATCCATCTGTCTGTTCATCCATCCCCCACCAATATGTCTGTTCATCCATCCGTTTATCAAACCATGCAGTCTATTCATCCATTAATTCATCAATTTGTTAATACATCCATCCATCCATTTATACGTCCACCTGTCTGTTCATCCATCCATCTGTTTAACCATCAATACATCCACCTGTCTGTTCATCCATCCATCCATCCATCCATCTGTTTATCCATCAATACATCCACCTGTCCGTTCATCCATCCATCCTTCCATCCATCCATCCATCCATCCATCCATCCATCCATCCATCCATCCATCCATCCATCCATCCATCCATCCATCCGTTTATCCATCAATACATCCACCTGTCCGTTCATCCATCCATCCATCCATCCATCTGTTTATCCATCCATCCATCCATCCATCCATTTATACGTCCACCTGTCCGTTCATCCGTTTATCCATCCATCCATCCTTCCATCTGTTTATCCATCAATACATCCACCTGTCCGTTCATCCATCCATCCTTCCATCCATCCATCCATCCATCCATCCATCCGTTTATCCATCAATACATCCACCTGTCCGTTCATCCATCCATCCATCCATCCATCCATCCATCCATCCGTTTATCCATCAATACATCCACCTGTCCGTTCATCCATCCATCCATCCATCCATCCATCCATCCACCGGTCCGTTCATCCATCCATCCATTTGTTTATCCATCCATCCATCCATCCATCCGTTTATCCATCTGTTTATCCATCCATCCATCCATCCATCCATCCATCCATCCATCCATCACCTGTGGAATGGGTTTTCCATATCTGATGCTGGATGGCAGCAGTATCGGTTCTTCTATCCTGTTGTCCCAGATACCGAATGAGTCCCAGGTGACCGGCCGGCCGCTGCCGTCGCTGTCGAAACGAGCTGAACCACTAGCGTGCCGCACGCCCACCACTCCGAACAAAGCCCCGCCCACCTGCAGGGCGACCAATCAGACAGTTGATATGGATAAGTGAGTGGCTATTTGCAAATTACACTTAAATTAGGTAATATTACAGGGCAGTCTGGTAGGAAGATAAATTCTGTATGAGTCAAACAAACCAGGACTGTCAACCAGGAGACCGGCGTTCGAGTCCCATGTGAAAACAATGTGTCACATATTTACGTAACTAATGTTTTTATGCAAGGTAAGTTGTCTATGAAAAACATTGACCACAGACTGTATAATTTGTGGATGCAGTCTATGACGTCACCCATTGGTTTGTGGACTGCTGCCTTAAAACCTTGAGTTCGGTGTTTTGGCCGTCGCCATATTGGTTTCTAGCTGTTGCCATTGTTGTTTTGCAGCTGGTACAAGTACAGAACAGATCGCTATTCTAAATGATGCTACTTCATCAGCTAACAGTGTCTTTTAGTCCAACTGAACACTGAACAAGACGTTTTTAGGCGACCAAAATATTCCAGAAAACATTATGAATCACTGTCAATCATACAGTAGCCCCGCCCTAACTTTGTGTCTTGATTTATCGTCTATTTTACTCAGAATGGGACCACAAGTTACTGAATGAACATCGTGATGTATTGAAGAAAATTTGAAACTAACTATTGAGACCATAAACTAATTATGAGAATGTTTACTGAGAAGTAGGCTAATTTCTCTATTGACTTACATACAAACTGACTTCTTTTTGCAGCCAGTGGAGTCGCCCCCCTGCTGGCTGATAGATAGAATGCAGGTTTAAGGCACTTCCGCATTGGTTTGACTTGTCAGCACTTGAGGTTGCAGCTTGCCATTTATTTTAATCATACATCTTTAATAACTCCTAGCCATTAACTTTTTTTTGCCCTAACCTTAGAGTAGTAGTAACGATTGTTAGGTTTATGAATGAGGTTGTGTGGTTTGGTGTTTCAAAGACATAGTCTCGACGGAATGGTTCAAAAAGTGAAAGTGAGGAGCATTTATGGGTACAAGTCAGGAACCGGCCTACTTTACTTATTCCAAGGGTGCTGAATCCAAAAAAATGGTCCGCAAGTGAAATTTTGAGTTTTTGACCTTCTCATTTGCATATCAAAATGGCGGCCGTTGGTCGTTGGACCATTGTCCCCTTAGTTTTTTTGTAAGTAGGCAATCAAACATGAGGAAATTAAGTTTCTAGATCTATAGTCTAGGGTCAAAACAAGGATATAATGGAGGCTCAGTGTCTTTTTTATGTATATAAAAAAGACACGTTTAAATATGCAAAATACCAACTTTTAAGGTTAAATTAAGCATTATTTGTGTCATTTTTTAAGGCCAACATAAATATTCAATCAATATCACTTTTAAATGTTCGAGTTGGTATTTTGCATATATATATATATATATATATATATATATATATACATAAAAAAGACACTGAGCCTCCACTATATCCTTGCTCTGACTCTAGACTATAAATCTAGAAACTTAATTTCCTCATCTTGATTGCCTACTTACAAAAAAATTAAGGGGAAATGGTCCAATCACTGTGCAAGATGGGCATTTGGTGGCCATTTGATACAAATTAGAAGGTCAAAAACTCAAAATTTCGCTTGGGAACCATTTTTTTTGGACTCAGCACCCTTGAGATATGTAAGGTAGGCCGGTTCCTGACTTGTACCCATAAATGCTCCTCACTTCTTATGGAAGGCCTTTATTCTGAAATCCGTCTAGACTAACACTCACCTGTCCAGAAGTTGTGGATGTTTCTGGCGACGAGCGTAGGGTGAGGAAGGTTTGCCTGCTGATAGCCGAGCGACCACATCGTAGCAGGTTGAGCAGAACTGTGGACGACATGGCTGAGTGTCTCTAACAGCTGTGGAGGAAACACCTGGATGGGCAGCGGGGCCTCTGAAATAAAAATACATTGACATTTTAATCTCCCAGTACTATTTTTGGCTTCAGTTTTCAGATATGGAATCGATGATGGATGCAGAGTGATAAAAGGTCAGAGAAAAATGAGGGACGGTCAGCTGTTGGCGGCATTTTGAAGTTTGATCCTTCCAGCTGGAACATCCTCTTCTTTCTATCACACCTCCCAATCTTTTCTGTGGATATATCTGAGTGTGTGTCCTCCACAAATAGCCCTACACCTCCTGCTGTGTTATAGCAGAGGGTTACCTCGTATTAATTACTAATACTCTGAAAGAAACAAACCGTATCTGCTGATGGAAAAATATAAAACCACATGTAGAGCTTTTATTTTGAACCTGGGTTACTTCTAAGGGGAAAATGAAAGCATGATTCACTTTGACAACGTTATTACAAATGAAACATAACATGCTGTATAATAGACAGTGTCTGGAAAGGTAAAAATGTAATTAAATGTCATTTAAATTTGATTTTGTTTATCAGAATATAGTACAAGTGTCTTTTTCTGGTTTTAGAAGACGAATTACAGTAAAATTATGCAATTTTCTTAGTGTACCAGTCTGCTCTTGGTCTTCTATCATTTGCCTTTTTCCAGGCCGTTATAATCACATTACTGATGACTATTTAGCAAAAAATCTGACCAAAAATAAACCCTATAATATCTTCTTAACATGGATATTGAGGTAAAGAATATTGTGATATTTTTCCAGCTTTAATAATTGCCCATTTCAGAAAAAACAGGCTATATTATAATATTGGATTTTATAATTATATCACTTTAATGCAAAGCTGGTGACGGTAGAGTTCATTTTAACAACTTTATCCCCTGCTATCTTAAGAATATGACCCTTATCTTATATCATAACAATGCAAAAACAAAGCAGAAAATAGAAATACATGACTTAGTTACTCTCCACCTTGTTCACCTTTACTCCATTTCCCTTTGAAGCAGTCTTTACCTGATGCCACGCTGTCAGTGTAAAGTGTCTTGCCAGAGTAAATAAAGCCGTGTTGGTAATCAGCACTGATACAACATTGATTGCTTCACCAACTGCTGATATACTTGGATTTAACTTCAGTGTCGAGCCAAGAAATACGCACATGAGAGGTTTAACTTTGTACAATCTGTGCGTATGACCTCTACATGGCAGCCTGAACAGTTTGTACACACTGAGACACATGTGACCTCTTGTTGTTGACAAAACACAACAATGCACATGCGTATTTGGGTCAAGAGTTTACCCAGTGACACATAAACAAGTTACGGATGACTACAAATCATCCTCTTTGTTTTATATAAAGATTTAGAATAGAGAGGACACTTTTTAAAATGGAATTTATGCTATTTAATCTTATTTATACATAATTAGAATAACCATCACAATGTATTTACTATTAGATGGAGACAAACTAACATGTTAATTGTACTTTTTATATTTTTATATATTTAAAAAATATATTTTTGCATGTTGAATTTTTCTATTCTTTCTATTATTTTCTATTTAAGCTGCTTAATTTATATTTATCTTTAGCACTTTGTGTGTTCTTATGCACCAATGCACAATGCGACAGCAAATTCCTTGTATGTATAAAAATTATTCTGACTGCAAAAAATAAATATAAAAAAAGTCTGAAAACTAACAAAGAAATGCCATATTTGACATAGTTAAGTAAAAATGATTCCTAACTACAATGGTTTTATGTAAAAGCATATAGTATAGCACAGTGTAAACAAAAACAAAAAAATAAAATAATAAATATACCAAAGCAAAGACACAAAATTACTTAATTACAACATATAATATGCTCCATATAAACTAGTTTAAGGGCTGTCAATAGTTTTAAAAATATATTTAATAAAAAAAATATATATATATTGAAAATAAACTGCAAAAAATAATAACTAATAAAGAAATGTCGTATTTGGGGCGTTGCTTCAGTAAATAACAATAGTTTAAAAGAATAACTGTGAACATATTAATTAACAGCAGTGGTGCATTTACTCCAGAATGCTTTATGAGTACTTTCCCCTCAACTGAGACAAATAATTTACTTTTAACACCATTTTGCTACGTTAAACAGCGTTTTATCAACAAATATATACATGAATGCTGTATAAAGTATCTGATAAAACTTTTGTCACTTATTTTGTATTTCTACACAGAAGTTTTAGCACTTTTATTTAAGTAAATTATCTGAGTGAACTGACAACAAAAATGGCGCTGACAAAAACTCACCTTCTTCTTCAGTTTTCTTTAATTGGTGATTTTTCCCGCCGGTGCTGTTTCCGTGGCAACAGGTGTCCTTCGGCCGTCAGTCGCCCCCTGCGCTGTGGCTGCTGAGCTCGCGGGGGGCTCGGCTCGAGGACACTGGAGCGGAGCCGCGAGCGACCAATCAGGAGCCGGCAACGTCACAGTCGAATGCTTTCAGAGTGGGCGTGCCTGATTTTGGCGCCAAGCCAAAAAAAAGTGGAGCGTCTGTAACTGGAGCCTTCTCACCTTTCTCCTCACTTATTGAGTTATTATTTTTAACTGACACAAACTCTGATAATTATAAACCAGGGGTGGAAGTACATTTACATAAGTACTGTACATTTTGAGAAACCCTAAAAGCCTAAACCAGAAAATTATATTTTTTGGATGCACATTGAAAAAGAAGCGTTTCAGAGTGAAAAAGTACCACAAAGAAGTTAATATTAGAATAAAATACAAACAGACAAAATAAATAAAAGCTCACAGTAGTAAAATTAAGAAAAGTACAGAAATAAAAATAAATGCTGCAAAAGAAAAACCTTTGATAAAAATAATAAATTATGCTAAAAATGACCCAACTGATGAAAAGAAATGGAGTGTTTATTGAACCTGCTGCCAAATAATAGGCTAATAATAATAAAACAAATGTAAAAGTGCAATATGCTGCTCACAGCTTGTTTTTCTTGAAATAACAAAAACATATAAAACCTAATATTTTTATCCAATTAAAACTTTGACTTTCCTTTTAACATTTTCCTCAAACATACAAAATAACATTTTTCCATACAACACAACATCATACATCTGCTGATATGAAGTTTTCATCACCAGTGGAACCGGCAAATTATTTTTGCTACATCAGGTATTTTTGTGCAATGTGTTGCTCAGTTTGTTTATCTTCAACACAGCTCAATTTTTTTGCCACCTAAAAATGCACACCCCAAAAAACCCCAAATTATGTATTTCTTTGAATTGTTCGAGAGGTATCTGAATTTACTCTAAATATACCTAATTATGTCAGTTAAACCTTTACTTAATGTTTACCTAAATGAGAAAAAGACTGTATGTTGCTTTATTTAATGCATAATGTATGAAATGCAATAAAATAACAACTGACAAATTTTCAAATAAGTTATCGTTAATACCTGCTGTATCAAATTTGATACAAAAAATTTCAACACGATTTTAATATAACTTAAGTGAAATATGAAATATTAATTAATTTTACGTTACATCAGTCTATTAAATTTTCCAATTGATTTGAAAATTTGAAAGTTCTTATTATCTTAACTTTTTCAAAATTGACATGTGGGTCACTGATTGATGGCAGCCATATTGGAATATCTCCAGTGAAGGCCTTCAGGTGCATTAATTCCTGATCCATAATGGATTATTCAGGTACTGCATGTATCTGATCAGGTTTTTCTGGAAAAAAATATCACACTGATGATGTAGAGGTCTCAAAAACGTATGTATCAAATATGATACACTTGGCTTTACAGGATTAAGGCAAGACACTACCAGCTGTGGAAAGATTTCAGTTCCCTTATTTCAGTAAAAGTACTAATACCACACTGTGAAATTACTCCACTACAGTAAAAGTCCTGCATTCAAACCTTACTTTAGTAAAAG
This sequence comes from Centropristis striata, assembly GCF_030273125.1. NCBI lineage: Eukaryota > Metazoa > Chordata > Actinopteri > Perciformes > Serranidae > Centropristis > Centropristis striata. The sequence continues at coordinate 34,098,274 of NC_081533.1, forward strand.
TGCAAAAGTATCAGCATCAAAATGTACTTAAAGTATCAAAAGTAAAAGTATTGCGGAATGGACCCACTCAAAAATGTTCTCAATATGTTCTAAATATAATATTGGATTACTATCATTGATGCATTTATGTAAGCAGTGTTGTAATTTTGTAAAGATAGGGCTCATTTAAACTACTTTGAGGTTTAATTAAAAAAAAACTTTTCACTTTATTATCACTTTTTGTTAAATTTCGACCTGTAAAGTAACTAAAGCTGTCAGCTAAATGTAGTGGAATGAAAAGTACAATATTATTAATGTAATAATAATAATAATAATAATATAATTAATTAATAATTAATAATATAATGATGTCATTTTTATACATTTAACTGATTATACTGACATACTTTTACTTTTTAATGTAGAACAGTTTTTGCAGTGTTGCATCCTCCACCACTACTGTGAAGCTTTTAGCCTCCAGATGGCAGCAAAACTGTATTCAAAATTCCTCCAGTGTCTTTATTGACGTTTAAGATAAACAGCAGTATCTCTCCTTATGAGTTCAACTGATTCAACTTTAACACACAAACCAAAGGTCAATGCTTCTTTGAAGTCAAAGATAAACTCGAGCCCCTGCAGTTTGCATACAAACAACACATGGGAGTGAACGATGCCGTTCTCTACATGCTTCACCATGTTCTTGCTCATCTGGAGGAAACTGGTGCTTATGTGAGAATCATGTTCTTTGATTTTTCAAGCGCATTCAACACCATCCAACCCAACATACTCAAAAACAAGCTGACAGAGATGGAGTGGATCTTTCCTTCATCTCCTGGATCACAGATTAGCTGACAGGAAGACCACTGTATGTCAGGTTGGGGAACTGTGTTTCTGGGACATTAATGAGCAGCACAGGGGCTCCACAAGGCACTGTTCTGGCTCCACTCCTGTTCACACTGTACAGGGGCTCCACAAGGCACTGCTCTGGCTCCACTCCTGTTCACACTGTACAGGGGCTCCACAAGGCACTGTTCTGGCTCCATTCCTGTTCACACTACACAGCAGATTTCAAATACAACTCTGAGTCCTGCCACATCCAGAAGTACTCCGACAACACTGCTATTGTGGCGTGTATCAGGAATGGACAGGAATCTGGTGACAAAAGTCAAACACAATTAAAGCACAAGGGTCACCACTTGAACACAACAACTCAAAATTGATCACACTTGTGGCTGATGATGTGAGGGAACATATAAGGCAGTTCAGAGAGCACTGGTTGGTGAGGCCCTACAATGGATAGAAATCTGAGAGGAAGAGTTCCTGTGAGAGGAGGTTGAGGTGGTCAGTGAAGACAAAGAACAGTAATATCTGATGAAATCAGAGCTTCTGTGATTGACCATGTTCTTGTCCATGGTATGAGCATGAGGGAGGCGGGACAAAGGTACAACCAAACATCAGTAGATTCACTGTGTCCACCAGAATCTAAAGATTTAGAGAAGAGAACAGGTAAATACCTGTTTTGACATTATAGTACAGTATGTGAATGTTGACAGCAATTACTGGATGACATACTATATACTGTACCACAGTACTGTAAGTAAATATATGTGTCAGTACATCACTGTACCAATGTACTGTAGTATTGTAATGGAGGGTTGGTCTGTTTGTAGGCCAGTATATTTTTTGCAACATGCATTTAGCCTACAGTGAACAATGAACATGTATTTCTCCAGCTTCATGTCCTGAGCATTGTGTTTTCTATGTTTCTATCGAGTGTTTAGTGACTGCTCAGTAGTGTTTTTAATTTTGATTGACTCGGGGCACGATTTGACAACATGGTTCAGTTTTGAGCACAGATTGAACTGTTTTGAGGTGAAAGTTTGGTTTTGCAAGAAGACTCTGAGGTTTTGTGAATGTAGCTTGAAAATTGGGTTTTGTGTTCACAGTTTAGAGAAAAGGGGAGCAGCTTTCAAGAAATGTGTCTTAGCAATCAAGAAAAACTGTAAACTAATAAAACTAATAAAAGCAGAAAGTTAAAAATGAACCCAGCATCAGAAAATTTAGCAAACAGAAACCAATCAGAGGGCTGGGAGTAAAAATCACCTGACCCACTGTGAACTCTTTAGGTAATCTGGGGTCAGTGACCGGCTACAAAATACACATTTCAAGAGTCCTGACCTCATTTATATACAGTCTCTGGTCCTGACAAAACTCATCAGTGTGACAGAAGAGAGACGAGACTTCAACAAGATGACACTCGCTTCAGTCTGCGGACTTCTCTGTAAGTGTTTTTATTCCTAACTTTATTTCTAACTTTAGGAAAACATTTAAAAAAAAATATTTTCCTCTGTGTTTCAGTGCTGTGTGTCCACTTCTACTTTGTGGATGCAGACAATATTTTCGATGGCTCTTCGTCCCATTGTGAGTATTTTTCAGTAACTTTACTGCAGGTTTATCTGCAGGACAATATGCATACTGGATTTTATTTTAAAAAGTTTTTTTTTTGTGCAGATCAAAAAGTTCAGTTTGTTTTCTAGCCTAGGTTAATGTACTCTTAAGTCATAGACAGTGGCAGGAATGTAACTAAAACTTTGACTACACTGTAAAAAATGTTTGTAGAAATAACAGTAAAACACTGTCAAATAAATCAGAAATAGGGCGTAAAATTAAAATATATGTATATCACCGTATTAGACACTTTTAATTACCGTAAATCAAAGAATAGCACAAAACTTACTTTTTTCTTTATTAAAGTGGAAGAAACACACAGTTTTGCTGTAAAAATATAACATTTTAATGCAAAAATTATGGAGAAATACCATGATGTGTGAATGAATGACACAATTACCCTAAAAATAACGGGAATATTCAGTCTAAATTACAGTTTTTGCTGATATTTACATTCAAATTTAGAATAGAAAATCCACTCATTGTAATTTTTACGGTGAAGTTCTGGCAACCACAGCTGCCGGTATTTTACCGTAAATTAAACAGATTTTTTTTTACAATGTACTTAAGTACTGCACTAATAATTTGTTTAAAGAATCATCATAAAATGTAAAAAAATCAGGCACATTTGGTGAGTTTAACTTACTAGCCGTGGTAATCTGATGTCTTTTGCATAAAGAGACATCCAGCATGTTGTATACTTCTTATAAAGATGAAATCATACCCAGAACTCCTCTTTTCTCTTTGACATCAGCCGTGCAGCGTCGGGACACCAACACCAAGAGGAATTATACTGATGTCGTTGCAACGAGGTTCACGGTCTCCCCGACCTGGTACCTCAATGTGGGCGACACCATAGTCATCAACTGCACCACACACAGCGACAAAGGGAACTACGGCGACAAGATGGACCTGCTGCTGACCTGGACCAAGATGAGCCCTGGAGAGAGGACCAAGAAAGTTCGGGGGGTTAACATTCACATTACTCAGATACAAAAGCTATTTTTAGATACCTAATTCCCAACAAGTTCTCCAACTAAAACGACAGAAGAGGTTGTGTGTCAGTACCACCCATTACCACACGTATGTAAGTATCGTGTCTCGTGGTACAGCGTCACGTTCTAAAAATAGCACAGAATTTGTGGTTGTTAACACAGTTTCTGTGAATTTGTGTTACAAAACCATTGAAATAGGTGTAGGGCAAAAAACTTCCTGGTAAGGCGTTTTAAAAGACAGTTTAAACAGTAAATAAATGTCTGAATGAAGTGAAGTGAAGTAGTTACAAGGGTCACTTACAACTGGAAGTTACGTTCAGAAAGGTGATTCACGTAACTTACATAAACAACGTAACTTACGTAAACAATGTAACTTTCATAAACAACGTAACTTTCATAAACAACGTAACTTAAGTTGAAAATCATTTACTTAGTTTTCACACGGGACACGAACCTTGCTCTGGTGGGAGTCCACCGTTTGTTGGGGCCATCCACCACCCCAGGCTCTAGTGCCTGTGGAAATCCGCCCTTCTAACTTTGCTTCGCCATCAATCACTACTACGTCGTGCAAGATGGCGGCGGACACATTGCAGCGGTTGGTGAAAAAGGTCAATATCACTTGTTTTTTGGTTGCCTGTACACAAGACCTACATTGACAATTTAGAGGGGAGAACAGGCTGCTAATTCCTCATTTATAGTTCTTGGAACACCAAATTGACAGACTTTTTAGCTCTTGATTTAGAGTAGGTGCTTTCCCAGCACAAGTGAAGTGCACAGTGATTGGTTGAACAAAAGAGGACTGGAAAATGAACAACAGACACTACAAAACACAAACACCTGCTCATATTGAAAAAAAAAAATAGAAGAAAACGCAGACAAATGGATTCTGACTAATTCTGATTCTGATGAACTGTCACTTGCGTGTTCCTATTGGCAGTGCACATGTAAACAGAAGAAGTCTTTGAAGGTATGTAGTTCTCAGGGAACTCCCCAGTGGTCAGATCCTCTCAGGGAGTCCCCACAACTGTTTGCAAAATACCAAATCACAGAACCCATTGACTGCCATCAGATCATGATTTAGCTTTCCTATCTGCATTTATATGCCGAGGAACAATACGGTTGTAGATCTCTCAACTCGACTCCATTCTGTGTCAATTTGCTGATCAAGCTGTAAACAATGACCTGTGCGTGGAAGAGGACGTTCTGGCCCAGATTTTTGGATATCAGGTTGCTACTTTGGCCTTTGGCCCCAGAGGCTAAATCTCCTTCAGACTGATAGCCGATGGGTTCCAAGAATGACAGGTCCTTGATTTCAGACAAACAAACAAAGCCAGCAACTACTGACTTGGCCAGCTAAAATAACAACTGTCCCCTCTCACAGGTCCTGGTGAGGCAGCGAGCCTCAGAATCTCCTATCTCCTATGTGCTTGGTCCTGTTACCCATGAGCACCAGGGTGTCTACTCCTGCAACGGCGACGGCAGCTTTCCTGATGTTTATGTTCGTGACTGGCACCAAATGATCTGGGTGGCTGGTGGGCAATTTTCATATACTGTGAAAATAACAATAAATATTGTTGGGCTTTGCAAATGAAAGTTCATGATTTCCATCTATCTCACCGACACAGATGCTTCTCCGAGAGCCTCCATAGATGTGATCAGCCACAACCGAAGCCAGTTCTTCCACAATGAGATGTTCACTGTGAGCTGCCAGCTGCCCGACGACAACACCCAATGGAAGATGATGAGGTTTGTAGCAGTATTTTGTTTGAAATTGTAATTTTCAAACAATGTTCACTGTACTGGACTAACCATCAGAAACAAATCCTAGTCAGTGAAAGATTATTTTCCTTGCATACTTGAATTGAGTTGTACGAAACTTCATGTCGTGTTTTCAGTAGTTGTTAAGATATTCAGTCTGGAACAAAGTGGTGGACCACCATTGCTATCTGTATCATGTGTTGGTACAGCTGAGGCTGACTGGAATTAGTTTAGATGTGCAGGTACAGTAGTGTTCAAAATAATAGCAGTCCAATGTGACTAACCAGATTAATCCAGGTTTTTAGTATATTTTTTATTGCTACATGGCAAACAAGGTACCAGTAGGTGCAGTAGATTCTCAGAAAACCAACAAGACCCAGCATTCATGATATGCAGCTCTCAAAAAAACACAACAAGGCACCTACTGGTACCTTGTTTGCCATGTAGCAATAAAAAATATATTAAAAACCAGGATTCATCTGGTTAGTCACATTGCTATTATATTATTGCTACTGCTATTATTTCGATGTGTTGGTGGCACAACATGAAAAATGAAGAGATTACCAAAAGTATAACATTTTGACCAACATTTAATCCTGAGGGCAGCATTGTTGTCCATCAATAAGTCAAAACCACAAATGTGAACCTCATGGTGCCGCTAGAGAAAAATAAGAGCATTACATTGATAGAGTTCATCATCTTGGAACCATGAATGTCTGTATCCAACCTTGTGCCAATCAGGTTGAAAGGTATCGGAATATTTCACAGGATAAGTAAAAACCATGCAATTGAAAATCATGGTACTCACCAAAGTTGTTCGGGATTCATCCTCTGGGGAAGATGAATATCTTGACCATATGTCATGGCAATCCATCCAATCAGTGTTGAGAAATTTCACTAAGAAACAAAAACCTCAAGGTGGCATTAAAGGAAAAGTAAGACCACAGTCAGTAAGTTTTGTCCTTTGGGGAACATGAATGTCCAAAATTTAATGTCAGTCCATCCAACCGGTGAAATATTAAAGTGTAAACCAAAGTAACACACTGTGCTTCTGCTTTCAAAGACATATCAACTGGTTAGGAGATCTCACGGAGTGTCCCAACCAAGTGTCTTCCGGACGCCGCCTGTCCTGTACCGTACGCTCCGGTCACCCCTGGTCGGATCAGTTGTTCTGGTGTGAGAATCCAGCAGGAGAGAGGAGCAACGTCCTCAACGTCACCACCAGTACACAGCCTTTATTCTCTTTCCTTTTTATTCTTATCAGTGTTTTATCCCTCTACAGCTCTACTCAGCACTACACATTTGATGGTACTTTTGCAACATGGTCTCACAGAAATCCGTGAAATAGCCACGGTTTTCGCTTAACTCAAAATCCGTGGAATAGCCACGGAATCGCTCAAATTTCCGTGAAACTGATACGGATTTCGCTACAATGCAAAGTCATATCCCGTGGCTATTCCAACATACAAAGTGATTTTGTACATTCACTGAGTGAATATTTAGAAAATAAAAGATATATTTCTCGCTAGAAATGTGATCAAAATCCATTTTTATGCAGAAACAAAGTCAAAATATTAATTTTTTCGCTAAAAATGAGAGAACTGTCCGCCATGTTTTTTGTTCTGACCGCCGGAACCTTGAAAGTCACGTGACTTGGAACAAACCAATAGGAAAAAATATCAATGGGATGGCCACGGGATATGACTGTCATTAACTTGCATTGTAGCGAAATCCGTGAGCGATTCCGTGGCTATTCCACAGAAATCCGTGAAATAGCCACGGATTTTGCTTAACTCAAAATCCGTGGCTATTTCACGGATTTCTGTGAGACCAGGTTCTACTTTTGCGTTAGCTGCATATTTCCATTTCATGTTACTCTATGCTCCACATCCTCTAAGTTTCAGCAAATATTGTACCCTGCACCCCATTATAATTATTTGGTAGCTGTAGTTATAAGTCACTTTTCAGCTTAAGATTCTACAAGAAAAAACAGGTGTTAAAAATAAAATACTTCCCTATATTCTAGAAAAAAAACTAAACAGATTTCTCTGTTAGTGAGGTTACTTTTAAAACACGTCAAATTACTGAATACATACACGAAAATGTAATTTGTAATGCATTTAATTTGATTAATCAAATTAAGAAACATATTCGAAACATTTTGGATTTGTTTTTTTAATACTTTTACACTCCTGGTTGTCATGTGTCAGGTCGCACACTGTTGAAATGCGTGCCTCATATGAACTTAAGAGCAAATAAAGGAAAAACAAATAAGGCGGGTAACGGGTGCTGTCCTCCAACAAGGCCATTTGTGTCTGCCCTGAGATTTGGATCCACTCCAAACATGTGATGTGTTCTTCCTCGGTCGATGATACAAACTTCTACCAAGGTCCATCAAAATCAGGCCAGTAGTTTTTCTGTCAGATGAACAAACCAACACACAGATGTAGGCAAAAACATGACCTTATAGGCGAAGGGAAGTAATCCCCTAAATGATAGAAATAGCAACTTCTGATTCGCAAAAAATGATTTCAGGCTTAACCCGTGAGTTTTCTTAGGGGTCAAAAATGACCCGACACTATGTTAAAGAGCATAAGAAACCTCCTTACTGATCTTTTTTTCAACTCGTAATTGAATGACTTTTCCTAAAATGACCCAAACATGAGAAAAAGTAAAGGTAACACTTTACAATAACCAACTAAATAATGTTTATAGATGGTTTATAAACCAATAATTAACATTTACAAAGTATTTAATCTTAAAAAAAAGGTTCAACCAATTTCTTAAAGGTCTTGTTTATATACACTACTGGTCAAAAGTTTTAGAACACACCAACTTTTCCAGAATTTAATTGAAAATGATGCAGTTTAATGTCTCAGTGTTCTCTGAAATGAATGCACATTTGCAACATTTAAAATTCTTTATTGAGCATGATAGTGTTTTGAAAGTAAAAAAAAAGATTCAAAATCACATTTTATGTTGAACTAAAGGACTAAAAAAAGACACAAAATGACCAGAAAAGACACCAAAAGACACAAAATGACTAAAAAAGACACAAAATGACTTACAAAGACATGAAAAGAATTCAAAAATGGACAAAATAGCCCAAGACTCCATAGAGTTAAGTTGTTAACCCATTTCTTGTTCCCTGAAAAAGGCCTACTTGTATAAATCTGAAATGTACATTATTTTTCAGTTTTGGTTAAGCTTACCTTTTTTTATTTACCTCTGGCAGTTCACCACTTACCTTTGTACCCTTTCAAGCTGTTCATTTGACTTGAACTGCTTGAATTTCAATAAAAAAATGGAAAAATTGGGGTGTTCTAAAACTTTTGACCGGTAGTGTATATATTGATATCTGGTGATCCTTTGGAAGTGCCCGACCACTTGGTTTGGAACCACTGAGCTAAACAACAAGCTCACTAACCCGGCCAATATAACTATTTATTCCGTTCTAGTCATGGTAGAACATACCATCTGAAGTCCCTCAACCAAACTGTCTCCCTGTGTGCAGCTGTAGTGATGATAGCTCTGGACATTCCCCGACTTCCTGTGTTGGAGGGCGAGGACGTGACGCTGCGCTGCGTTCACAGAAACAGAACCACCGGGGAAATCAGCTACAACTTCGAGGCCTTCTTTTACAAGAACGGCCGTGTGACCTGGTAAATGATCCAGAATGAATTGAAACAAGAGTTGGCAGTTTGATGGAAAGAATGGTGTTTTAACAATGATTCCAATCTTTTCTGTAATCAAAGAATGGGCAGCAGTTACAAAATGATTCATTTTAATTTGGTAGGCACGACTATAATGGCCTCATAACTCTGGAAGCAGTGACCAAGGCTGACGAAGGACTCTACAGATGTAAAAATACAATGAGGGAACAGTCTCATGACAGCTGGCTCACTGTTAAAGGTAAAAACACTTTAAAATAAATAATAATAATAATATATATATATAAACGCTTGACACATCATTCTGTTCACGTCAGCTCGGCCAGAGGCAGACCAGAAGGAGAAGAAAGACGATGTCATCAAGACGGCGTAGATGTTCCCTGGCTCCGCCTCCAGGCCTAGTCCTGCTCTCTGATTGGTCGAATGAACCCAACTGTCTCTCACAACAGTAAGGCTCAAGGCTCTCGGATCTTTCTGTGTCTAAATCAGATCTGCTGCACACTCTGATGTGTTTCTGATTGATAAATCTGAATATTAAACTAAAAACTTAATGTTGTATCTTCGTTTTTCTGTCTTTCACCTTATTGTTCAGTTCACCTTATAACATATCTTCATTTCATTTCTGAAATAAAACAATTCACTTGATGAAAACACAATTCATTTCTTGATATGTGCAACTTTGTTTATTGGGCCGTCAGAGGTCCAAATACACTGTTGCATATGCAGTTTGGTAGCCGCGAGCTAACGTTAGCTAACAGTTAAAGTTGTTTTTATCACACTAAACTGTTTTGAATAACTTCCTGTCGCTAAACGCATGCAGCTTTCAAAATAAGAGCGCAGTGTGTTAACAGAATCGACCACAGAATTTACAAGAAGACTGTCAAAATAAGATGCCTTAAATAAAATATACAAGAACCCTTATTCTCCTTTAAAAGAATTCGTAAAATATGTAATAATTAAGATCAGTGTATATGATGGAATAGTGACATTAGAATGTGTGAGAGGCACCAAATTTGGACTTTTATGGAAAAATATTCTAGCCAGCTGTTTCTCCACACTGGCTGGCTGCTCCGTGTCCTAGTGGAAAGCATGTTGACAGCAATTAAAAATGACACAATATAGGATAACAAAGATTCTATTATACAATATCTCCTGAATGTGAAAAATGTTCTGTGAGGTGTTTGCTCTGATTTAGCTCTCAAAGTGCACAAGATTGATGCATTTTACTTTACAACGAGATGTTTCTTTACCTGCTTGACTGTTTCGACTGAGACTCCAATCTTCCTCAGAAGCGTCATTACTAGTCCTTCAATTAGTTTCAATATGAACGTGGACTAAAAACCATTGTTTTATTTTATGGCCTTGGTGTCCTGGCTTTTGGCCTTTGTGCCCTCAAAAAATTGACAACAAAAAAGGCCAAGTGGCCTTGCCCCTAAAATGACGAAATTCCAGGCCTGGTTACATACATGAAATATCGTTGAGTTTGACCCATACACCACGCCTCCCGCCACCCCATAGGTGGACCGAATTGTTCTGTACACTCCAGAACATAATTTCCTCATTGGCTCCGCTCATAGTTACTCCAGCCGCTGAAAAACATAAATATGGGTTGCTTAAAGCTGCTGTACAAATGATAAATGTGGTACTGTTTTGGGGGAAGGACAGTCTTGAAAAAAGTAGAACTGAAACAATTATTCTAAAAATTCATTTGATTGTAAAAAAAAAAAAAAAACAACAATTTATGGTTCCAGATTTGATGCTTTTCCTTTGAGTTATGTGAATAATTGTAATGTAGTAGTAAAAATGTTGAGATTTTGTGTCACTTTGGGCTACATTTCTCACTATTTTGAGAAACCAAACAATCCATGGATAAATGGAGAAAATAATCAGCAGGTTAATACCTCATGAAAATAATCATTAGTTAATAAAAGTACTCCACTTAAAACTACTTTAACTGTAAAGTCCTGCTTATACATTAATGCACAAGTAATAATATAATGATGTCATTTTTATACTTTAACTACATTTAACTGATTACACTGACATACCTTTACTTTTTAATGTAGAACAGTTTTTGCAGTGTTGTATGAGTACTAATCATTTATATACAGTCTGTGGTACTAATTTAAACACCTCCTCCACCACAACTGTGAAGCTTTTAGCCTCCAGATGGCAGCAAAACAATATCCAAAATTCCTTCAGTGTCTTTATTGACATTTAAGACAAACAGCAGTATCTCTCCTTATGAGTTCAACTGATTCAACTTAAACACACAAACGAAAGGTCAATGGTTCCTATTGAATTTACAAAACCCCTTAAGATTTAATTTAAATGTATAAGTATGAGTCAAAAGAGCCGAGACAGACAACCGATCAATTCAAACACTCTTGTCCATTATCACTTTTCTCCTACTGGGATTAAATTAAATGTTTGCAGGCTATTGCTGATATAATAAATGTTTGTCCTATATAAAATATGAATAATAACAGAAACAATTACATTAATATTATTGCCTTGTTGTAATGATCATAACTTTTGTGAAGTTACAAAGTGTTTTACACTGTTTAACCAGGACTAAAACATTTTAGAACTGCATTGAAGCAAATGATAATAATAAAAGCAGAAAGTTTAAAATAGACCCAGCATCAGAAAATTTAGCAACCAGAAACCAATCAGAGGGCTGGGAGGAAAATCACCTGACCCACTGTGAACTCTTCAGGTAATCTGGGGCCAGTGACCGGCTACAAAATAAACATTTCAAGAGTCCTGACCTCATTTATATACAGTCTCTGGTCCTGACAAAACTCATCAGTGTGACAGAAGAGAGACGAGACTTCAACAAGATGACACTCGCTTCAGTCTGCGGACTTCTCTGTAAGTGTTTTTATTCCTAACTTTATTTCTAACTTTAGGAAAACATTTAAAAAAATATATTTTCCTCTGTGTTTCAGTGCTGTGTGTCCACTTCTACTTTGTGGATGCAGACAATATTTTCGATGGCTCTTCGTCCCATTGTGAGTATTTTTCAACAACTTTACTGCAGAGGTTTATCTGCAGGACAATATGCATACTGGATTTTATTTTAAAAAGATTTTTTTTGTGCAGATCAAAAAGTTCAGTTTGTTTTCTAGCCTAGGTTAATGTACTCTTAACTCATAAACAGTGGCAGGAATGGAACTAAAACTAAAATATACATATATCACCGTATTAGACACTTTTAATTACCGTAAATGAAAGAATAGCACAAAACGTACTTTTTTCTGTATTAAAGTGGAAGAAACACACAGTTTTGCTGTAAAAATATAACATTTTCATGCAAAAAATATGGAGAAATACCATGATGTGTGAATGAATGACACAATTACCCTAAAAGTCTAAATTACAGTTTTTGCTGATATTTACATTTAAATTTAGAATAGAAAATCCACTCACTGTAATTTTTACGGTGAAGTTCTGGCAACCACAGCTGCCGGTATTTTACCGTTAATTAAACAGATTTTTTTTTACAGTGTACTTAAGTACTGCACTAATAATTTGTTTAAAGAATCATCATAAAATGTAAAAAAATCAGGCACATTTGGTGAGTTTAACTTACTAGCCGTGGTAATCTGATGTCTTTTGCATAAGGAGACATCCAGCATGTTGTATACTTCTTATAAAGATGAAATCATACCCAGAACTCCTCTTTTCTCTCTGACATCAGCCGTGCAGCGTCGGGACACCAACACCAAGAGGAATTATACTGATGTCCTTGCTACGAGTTTGACTGTCTCCCCGACCTGGTACCTCAATGTGGGCGACACCGTAGTCATCAACTGCACCACGCACAGCGACAAAGGGAACTACGGCGACAAGATGGACCTGCTGCTGACCTGGACCAAGATGAGCCCTGGAGAGAGGACCAAGAAGGTTCGGGGGGTTAACATTCACATTACTCTGCAACCCGTTCTCATTCCCAAAGCATAATATACCGACGATTTGTCACACCCCTAGACGTATCATACTGGCGCAAAGGGTACCCTTCCACGTCTGTGTGAAACGCTCTGGGTTCTCAATTGACTCCAATATAAACCCGCTCGCGGCGCTGAGAAACGCTTAGAGCAGAGGCTTCAGCATATCCTAAAGCCCCCCACTCCATTTAAATTATTATAACTAAGAGACAAAAAGGGTTACAGACATGAGACCTACTGTTATAGAAAGGTGTTGACATGGACTATAATGTGAGCATAGTCACTAAGAGGTGGGAGTGGGGGGGCTTTAGGATATGCTGAAAAAATAACAAATCCCCCATTGAACAAGACAATATTTAAATTCTGATGCCAAAAATGTGATTGACATCCCCTCAAACCCCTGGAAAGCCACTAATTAAGTATTTCCAACTTCCAATTTTAGGGGAAAACCTGTTTTATTAAAAAAACTACAACTCCCTAGACCTCTCGTTTTGTAGTTCTTCCATATTAGGGTTGTGAAAACCTATTTCTACCCAATGTATCGAATATCACACACTGTCTAATAAATAATTACACTGTATGTATATTATCTATGCTAAAAAACGACAACAATGTTTGTTTAATGAAGATATTTTAACTAAAACAGGAGAGCAGAGTCCCGGCCATTTACAGTGAAGCGCGATTCAATGAGATCGCACAGCACATCCGCGAGGATCGGACCACATCCGGTATGATCGCGGTAGATTACAAAATAAAACAGATTTCAAAATAAAACACAGCGGATCGTCTTTTTCTGGCGAGATCTTCGCCACAAAGTTATTATGTACATTCACTGAGTGAATATTAAGAAAATAAAACATATATTTCTCGCTAGAAATGTAATCAAAATCCATTTTTATGCAGAAACAAAGTCAAAATATTTATTTTTTTTCACTAAAAATGAGAGAAATGTCCGCCAGTGGAGTGCCGTAAAACAAACGAATAAAAGTTTATTTCTCAGAATCGAAGGAGAAAAAAATGATACTGAGAGCCACAACATGAAGCTATTTTATTGTTGAATTATCAGTGAGACTTTGATGTGTTTGTGTTGAGAAATGTTGACGATGTCATTAAAAGAAATCCTTAAAATAGGGAGAAAAATACTTCCGTGCACAGGGTCCTCGGTTCTCCATTCAGATTGTCGCTGGCAGCGTCATGGAGGGCCGTGGTCGGGATATTATTGGAGTGAATAGACGGCTGTAAGCCTCTGCTCTAAGAGTTTCTCAGCGCCGCAAGCGGGTTTATATTGGAGTCAATTGAGAACCCAGAGCGTTTCACACAGACGTGGAAGGGTACCCTTTGCGCCAGTATGATACGTCTAGGGGTGTGACAAATCGTCGGTATATTACGCTTTGGGAATGAGAACGGGTTGCACTCAGATACAAAAGCTATTTTTAGATACCTAATTCCCAACAAGTTCTCCAACTAAAACGACAGAAGAGGTTGTGTGTCAGTACCACCCATTACCACACGTATGTAAGTATCGTGTCTCGTGGTACAGCGTCACGTTCTAAAAATAGCACAGAAGTTGTGGTTGTTAACACAGTTTCTGTGAATTTGTGTTACAAAACCATTGAAATAGGTGTAGGGCAAAAAACTTCCTGGTAAGGCGTTTTAAAAGACAGTTTAAACAGTAAATAAATGTCTGAATGAAGTGAAGTGAAGTAGTTACAAGGGTCCCTTACAACTGGAAGTTACGTTCAGAAAGGTGATTCACGTAACTTACATAAACAACGTAACTTACGTAAACAATGTAACTTTCATAAACAACGTAACTTTCGTAAACAACGTAACTTAAGTTGAAAATCATTTACTTAGTTTTCACACGGGACACGAACCCCGCTCTGGTGGGAGTCCACCGTTTGTTGGGGCCATCCACCACCCCAGGCTCTAGTGCCTGTGGAAATCCGCCCTTCTAACTTTGCTTCGCCATCAATCACTACTACGTCGTGCAAGATGGCGGCGGACACATTGCAGCGGTTGGTGAAAAAGGTCAATATCACTTGTTTTTTGGTTGCCTGTACACAAGACCTACATTGACAATTTAGAGGGGAGAACAGGCTGCTAATTCCTCATTTATAGTTCTTGGAACACCAAATTGACAGACTTTTTAGCTCTTGATTTAGAGTAGGTGCTTTCCCAGCACAAGTGAAGTGCACAGTGATTGGTTGAACAAAAGAGGACTGGCAAATGAACAACAGACACTACAAAACACAAACACCTGCTCATATTGGGAAAAAAATGGAAGAAAACGCAGACAAATGGATTCTGACTAATTCTGATTCTGATGAACTGTCACTTGCGTGTTCCTATTGGCAGTGCACATGTAAACAGAAAAAGTCTTTGAAGGTATGTAGTTCTCAGGGAACTCCCCAGTGGTCAGATCCTCTCAGGGAGTCCCCACAACTGTTTGCGAAATACCAAATCACAGAACCCATTGACTGCCATCAGATCATAATTTAGCTTTCCTATCTGCATTTATATGCCGAGGAACAATACGGTTATAGATCTCTCAACTCGACTCCATTCTTGTCTCAATTTGCTGATCAAGCTGTAAACAATGACCTGTGGGTGGAAGAGGACGTTCTGGCCCAGATTTTTGGATATCAGGTTGCTACTTTGGCCTTTGGCCCCAGAGGCTTAATCTCCTTCAGACTGATAGCCGATGGGTTCCAAGAATGACAGGTCCTTGATTTCAGACAAACAAACAAAGCCAGCAACTACTGACTCGGCCAGTTAAAATAACAACTGTCCCCTCTCACAGGTCCTGGTGAGCCAGCGAGCCTCCGAATCTCCTATCTCCTATGTGCTTGGTCCTGTTACCCATGAGCACCAGGGTGTCTACTCCTGCAACGGCGACGGAAGCTTTCCTGATGTTTATGTTCATGACTGGCACCAAATGATCTGGGTGGCTGGTGGGCAATTTTCATATACTGTGAAAATTACAATAAATATTGTTGGGCTTTGCAAATGAAAGTTCATGATATCCATCTATCCCACCGACACAGATGCTTCTCCGAGAGCCTCCATAGATGTGATCAGCCACAACCGAAGCCAGTTCTTCCACAATGAGATGTTCACTGTGAGCTGCCAGCTGCCCGACGACAACACCCAATGGAAGATGATGAGGTTTGTAGCAGTATTTTGTTTGAAATTGTAATTCTCAAACAATGTTCACTGTACTGGACTAACCATCAGAAACAAATCCTAGTCAGTGAAAGATTATTTTCCTTGCATACTTGAATTGAGTTGTACGAAACTTCATGTCATGTTTTCAATAGTTCTTGAGATATTCAGTCTGGAACAAAGTGGTGGACCACCATTGCTATCTGTATCATGTGTTGGTACAGCTGAGGCTGACTGGAATTAGTTTAGATGTGCAGGTACAGTAGTGTTCAAATAATAGCAGTCCAATGTGACTAACCAGATGAATCCAGGTTTTTAGTATATTTTTTATTGCTACATGGCAAACAAGGTACCAGTAGGTGCAGTAGATACTCAGAAAACCAACAAGACCCAGCATTCATGATATGCACGCTCTTAAGGCTGTGCAATTGGGCAATTAGTTGAAAGGGGTGTGTTCAAAAAAACACAAGGCACCTACTGGTACCTTGTTTGCCATGTAGCAATAAAAAATATACTAAAAACCTGGATTCATCTGGTTAGTCACATTGGACTGCTATTATTTCGATGTGTTGGTGGCACAACATGAAAAATGAAAAGATTACCAAAAGTATAACATTTTGACCAACATCTAATCCATTGTTGTCCATCAATAAGTCAAAACCACAAATGTGAACCTCATGGTGGCGCTAGAGAAAAATAAGAGCATTACATTCATAGAGTTCATCATCTTGGAACCATGAATGTCTGTATCCAACCTTGTGCCAATCAGTTTGAAAGATATCGGAATATTTCACAGGATAAGTAAAAACCATGCAATTGAAAATCATGGTACTCACCAAAGTTGTTCGGGATTCATCCTCTGGGGAACATGAATATCTTGACCATATGTTATGACAATCCATCCAATCAGTGTTGAGAAATTTCACTAAGAAACGAAAACCTCAAGGTGGCATTAAAGGAAAAGTAAGACAATCACCACAGTCAGTAAGTTTTGTCCTTTGGGGAACATGAATGTCCAAAATTTAATGTCAGTCCATCCAACCGGTGAAATATTATAGATATATTCGGTCTGGAACAAAGTGTTGGACCACCATTGCTATCTGTATCACGTGTTGGTACAGCTGAGGCTGACTGGAATTAGTTTAGATGTGCAGGTATGTTGGTGGCACAACATGAAAAATGAAGATATTACCAAAGGTATAACGTTTAATCCTGAGGGCAGCATTGTTGTCCATCCATTAGTCAACCACAAATGTGAACCTCATGGTGGCGCTAGAGAAAAAATTTGAGCATTACATTCATAGAGTTCATCATCTTGGAACCATGAATGTCTGTACCAAACTTTGTGCCAATCAGTTTTAAAGATATTGGAATATTTCACAGGATAAGTAAAAACTGTCACCTGGAAAATCATGGTACTCACCAAAGTTGTTGGGGATTCATCCTCTGGGGAACATGAATATCTGGACCATATGTCATGGCAATCCATCCAATCAGTGTTGAGAAATTTCACTAAGAAACAAAAACCTCAAGGTGGCATTAAAGGAAAAGTAAGACAATCACCAAAGTCAGTAAGTTTTGTCCTTTAGGGAACATGAATGTCCAAAATTTAATGTCAGTCCATCCAACCGGTGAAATATTAAAGTGTAAACCAAAGTGACACACTGTGCTTCTGCTTTCAAAGACATATCAAATGGGTAGGAGATCTCACGGAGTGTGCCAACCATGTGTCTTCCGGACGCCGCCTGTCCTGTACCGTACGCTCCGGTCACCCCTGGTCAGATCAGTTGTTCTGGTGTGAGAATCCAGCAGGAGAGAGGAGCAACGTCCTCAACGTCACCACCAGTACACAGCCTTTATTCTCTTTCCTTTTTATTCTTATCAGTGTTTTATCCCTCTACAGCTCTACTCAGCACTACACATTTGATGGTACTTTTGCAACATGGTCTCACAGAAATCCGTGAAATAGCCACGGTTTTCGCTTAACTCAAAATCCGTGGAATAGCCACGGAATCGCTCAAATTTCCGTGAAACTGATACGGATTTCGCTACAATGCAAAGTCATATCCCGTGGCTATTCCAACATACAAAGTGATTTTGTACATTCACTGAGTGAATATTTAGAAAATAAAAGATATATTTCTCGCTAGAAATGTGATCAAAATCCATTTTTATGCAGAAACAAAGTCAAAATATTAATTTTTTCGCTAAAAATGAGAGAACTGTCCGCCATGTTTTTTGTTCTGACCGCCGGAACCTTGAAAGTCACGTGACTTGGAACAAACCAATAGGAAAAAATATCAATGGGATGGCCACGGGATATGACTGTCATTAACTTGCATTGTAGCGAAATCCGTGAGCGATTCCGTGGCTATTCCACAGAAATCCGTGAAATAGCCACGGATTTTGCTTAACTCAAAATCCGTGGCTATTTCACGGATTTCTGTGAGACCAGGTTCTACTTTTGCGTTAGCTGCATATTTCCATTTCATGTTACTCTATGCTCCACATCCTCTAAGTTTCAGCAAATATTGTACCCTGCACCCCATTATAATTATTTGGTAGCTGTAGTTATAAGTCACTTTTCAGCTTAAGATTCTACAAGAAAAAACAGGTGTTAAAAATAAAATACTTCCCTATATTCTAGAAAAAAAACTAAACAGATTTCTCTGTTAGTGAGGTTACTTTTAAAACACGTCAAATTACTGAATACATACACGAAAATGTAATTTGTAATGCATTTAATTTGATTAATCAAATTAAGAAACATATTCGAAACATTTTGGATTTGTTTTTTTAATACTTTTACACTCCTGGTTGTCATGTGTCAGGTCGCACACTGTTGATATGCGTGCCTCATATGAACTTAAGAGCAAATAAAGGAAAAACAAATAAGGTGGGTAACGGGTGCTGTCCTCCAACAAGGCCATTTGTGTCTGCCCTGAGATTTGGATCCACTCCAAACATGTGATGTGTTCTTCCTCGGTCGATGATACAAACTTCTACCAAGGTCCATCAAAATCAGGCCAGTAGTTTTTCTGTCAGATGAACAAACCAACACACAGATGTAGGCAAAAACATGACCTTATAGGCGAAGGGAAGTAAACCCCTAAATGATAGAAATAGCAACTTCTGATTCGCAAAAAATTATTTCAGGCTTAACCCGTGAGTTTTCTTAGGGGTCAAAAATGACCCGACACTATGTTAAAGAGCATAAGAAACCTCCTTACTGATCTTTTTTTCAACTCGTAATTGAATGACTTTTCCTAAAATGACTCAAACATAAAGGTAACACTTTACAATAACCAACTAAATAATGTTTATAGATGGTTTATAAACCAATAATTAACATTTACAAAGTATTTAATCTTAAAAAAAGGTTCAACCAATTTCTTAAAGGTCTTGTTTATATACACTACTGGTCAAAAGTTTTAGAACACACCAACTTTTCCAGAATTTAATTGAAAATGATGCAGTTTAATGTCTCAGTGTACTCTGAAATGAATGCACATTTGCAACATTTAAAATTCTTTGTTGAGCATGATAGTGTTTTGAAAGTAAAAAAAAAGATTCAAAATCACATTTTATGTTGAACTAAAGGACTAAAAAAAGACACAAAATGACCAAAAAAGACACAAAATGACCAAAAAAGACACCAAAAGACACAAAATGACTAAAAAAGACACAAAATGACTTACAAAGACATGAAAAGAATTCAAAAATGGACAAAATAGCCCAAGACTCCATAGAGTTAAGTTGTTAACCCATTTCTTGTTCCCTGAAAAAGGCCTACTTGTATAATTCTGAAATGTACATTATTTTCCAGTTTTGGTTAAGCTTACCTTTTTTTATTTACCTCTGGCAGTTCACCACTTACCTTTGTACCCTTTCAAGCTGTTCATTTGACTTGAACTGCTTGAATTTCAATAAAAAAATGGAAAAATTGGGGTGTTCTAAAACTTTTGACCGGTAGTGTATATATTGATATCTGGTGATCCTTTGGAAGTGCCCGACCACTTGGTTTGGAACCACTGAGCTAAACAACAAGCTCACTAACCCGGCCAATAGAACTATTTATTCCTTTCTAGTCATGGTAGAACATACCATCTGAAGTCCCTCAACCAAACTGTCTCCCTGTGTGCAGCTGTAGTGATGATAGCTCTGGACATTCCCCGACTTCCTGTGTTGGAGGGCGAGGACGTGACGCTGCGCTGCGTTCACAGAAACAGAACCACCGGGGAAATCAGCTACAACTTCGAGGCCTTCTTTTACAAGAACGGCCGTGTGACCTGGTAAATGATCCAGAATGAATTGAAACAAGAGTTGGCAGTTTGATGGAAAGAATGGTGTTTTAACAATGATTCCGATCTTTTCTGTTATCAAAGAATGGGCAGCAGTTACAAAATGATTCATTTTAATTTGGTAGGCACGACTATAATGGCCTCATAACTCTGGAAGCAGTGACCAAGGCTGACGAGGGACTCTACAAATGTAAAAATACAATGAGGGAAGAGTCTCATGACAGCTGGCTCACTGTTAAAGGTAAAAACACTTTAAAATAAATAATAATAATAATAATATATATATATATATAAACGCTTGACACATCATTCTGTTCACGTCAGCTCGGCCAGAGGCAGACCAGAAGGAGAAGAAAGACGATGTCATCAAGATGGCGTAGATGTTCCCTGGCTCCGCCTCCAGGCCTAGTCCTGCTCTCTGATTGGTCGAATGAACCCAACTGTCTCTCACAACAGTAAACATCAGAGGCTTCGAGGCCCTCGGATCTTTCTGTGTCTTAATCAGATCTGCTGCACACTCTGATGTGTTTCTGATTGATAAATCTGAATATTAAACTAAAAACTTAATGTTGTATCTTCGTTTTTCTGTCTTTCACCTTATTGTTCAGTTCACCTTATGACATATCTTCATTTCATTTCTGAGATAAAACAATTCATTTGATGAAAACACAATTCATTTCTTGATATGTGCAACTTTGTTTATTAAACAAATTAACATTTATTACCACATAAACAAACGCAAAAGTACCGAAAATTGGTACCGTTGAGTACCGGTACCGATTCCCAGGTACCGGGTATCGGTACCGTATCGGTTCAAATGTCAAAGGTACCCATCCCTAGTCGTCAGTCAGTCAAACCCGACCCACCTCTCCGTCCTCCTCTGAGACATGAGAGTATTTAAATGCTATCAACCTGTCCGGGCCGTCAGAGGTCCAAATACACTGTTGCATATGCAATTTGGTAGCCGCGAGCTAACGCTAGCTAACAGTTAAAGTTGTTTTAATCACACTAAACTGTGACTAACTGTTTTGAATAACTTCCTGTCGCTAAACGCATGCAGCTTTCAAAATAAGAGCGCAGTGTGTTAACAGAATCGACCACAGAATTTACAAGAAGACTGTCAAAATAAGATGCCTTAAATAAAATATACAAGAACCCTTATTCTCCTTTAAAATAATTCGTAAAATATGTAATAATTAAGATCAGTGTATATGATGGAATAGTGACATTAGAATGTGTGAGAGGCACCAAATTTGGACTTTTATGGAAAAATATTCTAGCCAGCTATTTTTCCACACTGGCTGGCTGCTCCGTGTCCTAGTGGAAAGCATGTTGACAGCAATTAAAATGACACAATATAGGATAACAATGATTCTATTATACAGTGTCTCCTGAATGTGAAAAATGTTCTGTGAGGTGTTTGTTCTCATTTAGCTCTCAAAGCGCACAAGATTGATGCATTTTACTTTACAAAGAGATGTTTCTTTACCTGCTTGACTGTTTCGACTGAGACTCCAAGCGTCATTACTACGTCCTTAAATTAAATTCATTATGAACGTGGACTAAAAACCATTGTTTTATTTCATGGCCTTGG
This sequence comes from Centropristis striata, assembly GCF_030273125.1. Lineage (NCBI taxonomy): Eukaryota > Metazoa > Chordata > Actinopteri > Perciformes > Serranidae > Centropristis > Centropristis striata. Next base: position 34,120,135 of record NC_081533.1, read on the forward strand.
TGTCCTGGCTTTTGGCCTTTGTGCCCTAAAAAAATTGACAACACAAAAGGCCAAGTGGCCTTGCCCCTAAAATGACGAAATTCCAGGCCTGGTTACATACATGAAATATCGTTGAGTTTGACCCATACACCACGCCTCCCGCCACCCCATAGGTGGACCGAATTGTTCTTTACACTCCAGAACATAATTTCCTCCTTGGCTCCGCTCATAATTACTCCAGTTGCTGAAAAACATAAATATGGGTTGCTTAAAGCTGCTGTACAAATGATAAATGTGGTACTGTTTTGGGGGAAGGACAGTCTTGAAAAAAGTAGAACTGAAACAATTATTCTAAAAATTCATTTGATTGTAAAAAAAAACAAAAAAACAACAATTTATGGTTCCAGATTTGATGCTTTTCCTTTGAGTTATGTGAATAATTGTAATGTAGTAGTATAAATGTTGAGATTTTGTGTCACTTTGGGCTACATTTCTCACTATTTTGAGAAACCAAACAATCCATGGATAAATGGAGAAAATAATCAGCAGATTAATACCTCATGAAAATAATCATTAGTTAATAAAAGTACTCCGCTGAAAACTACTTTAACTGTAAAGTCCTGCTTATACATTAATGCACAAGTAATAATATTATGATGTCATTTTTATACTTTAACTACATTTAACTGATTACACTGACATACCTTTACTTTTTAATGTAGAACAGTTTTTGCAATGTTGTATGAGTACTAATCATTTATATACAGTCTATGGTACTTTTTTTTTTTTTAAGAATACAGGTTGATGGTCTACCTGCAGAGCATTACTGCCTGACGCACCTCCGCCGGTGCCGTTTGTGCAAGCGTGAACAGTGAACACCTGAACATCTCTCTGGGCATGTACGGGTCATCAGCTGGGGACCACCAGTCTTGGATGTTTCGCTCCTTTAACCCCAGTACATCTCCTGGTGGCGGAGCGATGGCAGGGATCTCTCCCTGCCACCCCCTGCTGATGCCCTAGGTGTTACCTGCCCCCCAACTACTATGCTTCCTCCTTAGCCACAGCCAGAAGCTACCCTTCTCTGCCTCCTCTGCCAGTTCTTTACTAGCTTTCCGACACCCTGCTCCCGTACATCCCATGTCACGGAGCAAGCGGACGGTTGAGGACCCGACAAAGCCCCTGCACCCCACTTCGACGGGGCATGTAATGGCTTTCCAGCCAGCCTCCCTGCACTCCTCTGCCAGGTCTGCGTATTTGGCACGCTTCCGTTCGTTGGCAGCCTCAATACCTTCCTCCCACGGGACAGTGAGCTCCACCAACAGGATGGTCTTGCTTGGTTCTGACCAGATGACCAGGTCTGGCCGGAGTGAAGTTTGTACAATCTCTCTGGGGAATTGGAGCTGTCTCCCCAGGTCGACCCTCATAGACCATTCACTGCCAGGTGAGAGGAGTCTTGCTGTTTCTCTCTGGCGAGGGGGGATGATGTTCTCTCCAGCTCTTGTGAACGGGATGGGACGTCTAGCTGAAGCAGAAGGTTTGCTGTTAGCCTCCAGCCTGCATGACTCAGCCACCTCTGCCAGCTTCCTCAGCACTAGATCGTGTCGCCACCTGTAACGGCCTTGGGACAGCGCAGTCCTGCAGCCCGACAGGATATGCTGGAGGCTTGCATTGGTGGTACTGCATAGGGGACAGGTCTCTTCCGCTCCGAACCATTGGTGGAGGTTTCGGGGACAGGGTAGGGTGTCATAGGTGGATCTGACCAGGAAACTGAGCCTGGCTTGGGGGATCTTCCACAGATCAGACCATGACAAGGGCCTTTCCGTGACGCCTCCCCATGACATCCAGCCTCCTTGCCGGCTCTGAGACACCGCTTTGTTGTAAAGGCGCTCCTGCTCTGTCCTTGTCACTTCAGCCACCACCATGGCTTTACTAATCTAAACACCTCCTCCACCACAACTGTTGTAGGGGTCACAGCTACTCCACATGGTTCATTTGGATTAAAGACTGAATGCAGTGAGAATTGTGTCAACAAATTCTCTCCATGCTTCAAGATGGAGGTCGTTCTTTGTCCCCCTCCAAACAAAGACAAACGACCCCCACCCCCACAGGTATCTGGAGATACCTAAAGGCGTCTCATTGGCTGATACCAACAGGAAATACAACTTCCAGGTAGATACACAAAAGTGTCCTGCAGCCATCCCTTCTCTCTCTTCTCTTCTCGACTCCCTGAGGAACAGCATGCCTGCTGTCCTGGTCTGATCTTCCAGGAGGAAGACCAGGCCATCCCCCTCTGTCTCCAGTTCTAAGGGAAGGCCGGTGAGGCCCCAAACCAAGTGGGCCCACCACGACGCTTCTAAGTTTCCTGCCTGTGATCTATACTGGACATAATCACAGAGACCCTCACCAAGCTTCTGGAGCCAACAACAGCAAAACAACGCTACAACCACCAAAACCCAACCAGGAGCTGATTATTCTTCAAAAGGATGTCTGCTTCCCCTTTCAACTCTGGACTCTGTGGTATAGTACTGGGCAGTTAGTAAGCAAGAACAAGTTTGTTAAGCTTTAATCAATGGTGTTGATCTGTGTGTTTAAGTATATTTGTTGGGATATTTTGTGTAGTTAGATCACTTGAAGTTGTATGATTAATGTTGCTCTAGATATCTCAAGTTGTACATGTAAATTAACTATAACTCATTTGATTTGCTCACACACTAATCCACATGAAACATACTTTAATTTGGCGTCCTACAACACATAGACCTTCAAGACTGCATGGTCTATTGTTCTTCAAGAACAAAAGGGCTTCCGCCATTTTGATTTATTTAAATGACCGCCTTTCGACAGCCATTTTGTTACACATTCTTCCTCACCCACATTTCCACTGTAAATAGTCTTTTAGATTAGTTATTGTGTGTTCTGTTTGCTTTGCTTTATTTAGAATAAATATGTTTTTGGATTAATATGCTTCTCCCTTTAATGTTGCACATGAATGAGTGATTTGCTAACCTCTGCTATGGAAAGAACTCAAAATTCCTTCAACCGTTACTAAATACTAATAAGGTAATTCGATTATAAGTATATTCATAATTAATAATCAATGTTCCAAATTGATAATTTGTTAACTTTATGAGACTGATTAACTATGATTTGCTATCTTTCCTCTTTCTAAGTAAAGAGGTGGTGCCCCAAAAATAACTTTAATTCATTTAAAGTATTAAATATAAATTTAGTCAATTTCTGATAGCAAAATTGATCTAAATTAGCTTTACCTCTAAATATTTTGGTACCCCTGCTGGAGGCAATGTGTATCTGAACCAGATACCCCTACACTGTGAAGCTTTTAGCCTCCAGATGGCAGCAAAACAATATTCAAAATTCCTTCAGTGTCTTTATTGACATTTAAGACAAACAGCAGTATCTCTCCTTATGAGTTCAACTGATTCAACTTAAACACACAAACCAAAGGTCAATGGTTCCTATTGAATTTACAAAACCCCTTAAGATTTAATTTAAATGTATAAGTATGAGTCAAAAGAGCCGAGACAGACATCTGAAATGTCAAATATCCAAACCAATCAATTCAAACACTCATGTCCATTATCACTTTTCTCCTACTGGGATTAAATTAAATGTTTGCAGGCTACTGCTGATATAATAAATGTTTGTCCTATATAAAATATGAATAATAACAGAAACAATTACATTAATATTATTGCCTTGTTGTAATGATCATAACTTTTGTGAAGTTACAAAGTGTTTTACACTGTTTAACCAGGACTAAAACATTTTAGAACTGCATTGAAGCAAATGATAATAATAAAAGCAGAAAGTTTAAAATAGACCCAGCATCAGAAAATTTAGCAACCAGAAACCAATCAGAGGGCTGGAAGGGAAGTCACCTGACCCACTGTGAACTCTTCAGGTAATCTGGGGCCAGTGACCGGCTACAAAATAAACATTTCAAGAGTCCTGACCTCATTTATATACAGTCTCTGGTCCTGACAAAACTCATCAGTGTGACAGAAGAGAGACGATATTTCAAAAAGATGACACTCGCTTCAGTCTGCGGACTTCTCTGTAAGTGTTTTTATTCCTAACTTTATTTCTAACTTTAGGAAATTTGCTGATCTTATCTTTTCCTCTGTGTTTCAGTGCTGTGTGTCCACTTCTACTTTGTGGATGCAGACAATATTTTTGATGGCTCTTCGTCCCATTGTGAGTATTTTTCAACAACTTTACTGCAGAGGTTTATCTGCAGGACAATATGAATACTGGATTCTATTTTTAATTTTTTTTTTGTGCAGATCAAAAAGTTCCGTTTGTTTTCTAGCCTAGGTTAATGTACTCTTAACTCATAAACAGTGGCAGGAATGTAACTAAAACTTTGACTACTTAAGTACTGCACTAATAATTTGTTTAAAGAATCATCATATTATTACAAAAATCAGGCACATTTGGTGAGTTTAACTTACTAGCTGTGGTAATCTGATGTCTTTTGCATAAGGAGACATCCAGCATGTTGTATACTTCTTATAAAGATGAAATCATACCCAGAACTCCTCTTTTCTCTCTGACATCAGTCGTACAGCGTCGGGACACCAACATCAAGAGGAATTATACTGATGGCATTGGAACAGTGTTCACGGTCTCCCCGACCTGGTACCTCAATGTGGGCGACACCGTAGTCATCAACTGCACCACGCACAATGAAATAGGGAACTACAGCGACAAGATGGACCTGCAGCTGACCTGGACCAAGATGAGCCTTGGAGAGAGGACCAAGAAGGTTCGGGGGGTTAACATTCACATTACTCAGATACAAAAGCTATTTTTAGATACCTAATTCCCAACAAGTTCTCCAACTAAAACGACAGAAGAGGTTGTGTGTCAGTACCACCCATTACCACACTTATGTAAGTATTGTGTCTCGTGGTACAGCGTCACCTTCTAAAAATAGCACAGAAGTTGTGGTTGTTAACACAGTTTCTGTGAATTTATGTTACAAAACCAATGACCTAGGTGTAGGGCAAAAACTACCTGGTAAGGCTTTATAAAAGACAGTTTAAACAGTAAATAAACATACGTGAATTAAATGAAGTGAAGTAGTTACAAGGGTCACGTGACAGCAACAAGTTACGTTCAAAAACGTGATTCACGTAACTTACATAAACAATGTAACTTGGTTAAACAACGTAACTTGTGTAAACAACATAACTTAAACCCACTCTGCTGGGTGAAGGTCCACCGTTTGTTGGGGCCATCCACCACCCTAGCCTCCAATTGGTTACATAAATCCGCCCTTCTAACTTCAATTTGCTGTCAATCACTACTATGTCATGCCATGTGGCGGCAGGCACATTGCAGCAAATTGTGAAAAAGGTCAATATCGCTTGTTTTTCTGTTGCCTGTACACACGACCGACATTGACATTTCTGAGGGGGAAACAGGCTGCTAATTCCTCATTTATAGTTCTTGGAACACCAACTTGACGGAGAGTAGGTAGTCTCCCAGCACAATAGCTTATAGTCGATGGGTTCCAAGAATGACAGGTCCTTGATTTCAGACAAACAAACAAAGGCAGCAACTACTGACTTGGCCAGCTAAAATAACAACTGTCCCCTCTCACAGGTCCTGGTGAGCCAGCGAGCCTTCAAAAAAATCTCCTATGTGCTTGGTCCTGTTACCCATGAGCACCAGGGTGTCTACACCTGCAACGGCGACGGCAGCTTTCCGAATGTTTATGTTCATGACTGGCACCAAATGATCTGGGTGGCTGGTGGGCAATTTTCATATACTGTGAAAATAACAATAAATATTGTTGAGTTTTGCAAATGAAAGTTCATGATATCCATCTATCTCACCGACACAGATGCTTCTCCGAGAGCCTCCATAGATGTGATCAGCCATAACCGGAGCCAGTTCTTCTACAATGAGACGTTCACTGTGAGCTGCCAGTTGCCCGACGACAACACCCAATGGAAGATGATGAGGTTTGTAGCAGTATTTTGTTTGAAATTGTAACTTTCAAACAGTGTTCACTGTACTGGACTAACCATCAGAAACAATGGGAATTTGGGAAAACTTGACAGGGAAAAAAGGGAGACGGCGACGCGACGAGGCACAAGGGAGACGCATGGCTGCCAGTGTGTAATTCTACAGATAAAAGTGTGTAGTTTTCAGTGTCTAAGAGACTGTCTGCTCGAAACTCTGAACCCGGACTCCATGGTCTGAACACATCAGATGGCCTTCATGGTTCAGCACCTGTATCATGGGTGCTTGTACTGTAATTCCCATCTCGTCGTTAGGCTGCTCGCATGAAGTGTATCCATCAAGGGTTGTGTTTTGTGCCTGTGGCAGCAGTGGTTCACGGCAAAGAGTAGATGTGGGGGAAGTTGCAAATAAATCCTTTTGTGTGTGGCTGCGGGTGCTGTGGGCTGGTGCAGTCGGTGGAGGCGTGTTGAGGTCACGCAGTAGGACGGGTTCTGGAGAGGTCGCATCCTTCTGTTCGGCCTGGCTGTTGTATGGTGGCAGACATTCTGGGTCAGGCCAGTTTTATTAGCACATTCGTGTTCCATACACCGCACAATTCCGAATGGCTCTTTTACAGTACAACAAAGCCCCATACACCGCTCGACTTATGACTGTTGCACTTTTCAGCATTGGCTCTTCAGCAAGACTCAATGCGGCCCTATCTTCCTGCCCTATACATCACATCAGGACAGAGCCCACTGGCCCACACGTTCCCCTCAGTCATGGTGTTATCAGAGTTGAGTTCAAAGAGTGAGTTCCCAGAAGGCTTTGTGTCTTGAATACCAAGTAGGTCGCCGACTTCTTGTACCACCATGAAAGGAAGTACCAAATTTCCTTCACAGTAGTTTTATTGAAACTTAAAGGAGTAGCCTACATATATTTTTGGGGGAACTTAAAAGTGTTCTATTTCACTGAAAAGGTACTTTTCATTTCATGATCTAGCCTAAGTGTTGTGATAACAAGAAGACAACAAATAATTTACTTTAAACATATTTTCAGTTAAAGTGTATTGATGCTTGTTTGAAGACATTTAATAATTGAAGTAAATAATTAATTTGTTTATTTTTCTAAAAAGAGTCTCGTGATATTTCCCTTGCTGGAGTTAAGAGTGAGCATAGTGACTGTCTTAAGGTGAATTATCATTGAACTATTGTTGTTTTGAGTATCTGGGAAGTGCTGAAGCAACACAAAACAATTTAAAGTCACTATATTTCATGTTTTAGGAGAAAGACACTCAGATAAAAAGACATTTTATTTACAGTCACAAAAGGTGAATTCATCTAGGTGTATCAGTTGATTGTGTATTAAAAAACTAAATCCAAATCACTATTGAAAAGTTACTTATAAATTAGGGTTAAATACGATTAACGAACCGAAAAACGCCTGCCCTTAATAAAAGGTCTATTGAGGGGAGTGCTACAAATAGTTGTTGAGATATTTGGTCTGGAACAAAGTGGTGGACCACCATTGCTATCTGTATCACGTGTTGGTACAGCTGAGGCTGACTGGAATTAGTTTAGATGTGCAGGTATGTTGGTGGCACAACATGAAAAATGAAGATATTACCAAAGGTATAACATTTAATCCTGAGGGCAGCATTGTTGTCCATCCATTAGTCAAAACCACAAATGTGAACCTCATGGTGGCACTAGAGAAAAAATTTGAGCATTACATTCATAGAGTTCATCATCTTGGAACCATGAATGTCTGTACCAAACTTTGTGCCAATCCGTTTTAAAGATATTGGAATATTTCACAGGATAACTAAAAACTGTCACCTGGAAAATCATGGTACTCACCAAAAGTGTTCGGGATTCATCCTCTGGGGAACATGAATATCTGGACCATATGTCATGGCAATCCATCCAATCAGTGTTGAGAAATTTCACTAAGAAACAAAAACCTCAAGGTGGCATTAAAGGAAAAGTAAGACAATCACCACAGTCAGTAAGTTTTGTCATTTGGGGAACATGAATGTCCAAAATTTAATGTCAGTCCATCCAACCGGTGAAATATTAAAGTGTAAACCAAAGTGACACACTGTGCTTCTGCTTTCAAAGACATATCAACTGGTTAGGAGATCTCACGGAGTGTCCCAACCAAGTGTCTTCCGGACGCCGCCTGTCCTGTACCGTACGCTCCGGTCACCCCTGGTCGGATCAGTTGTTCTGGTGTGAGAATCCAGCAGGAGAGAGGAGCAACGTCCTCAACGTCTCCACCAGTACACATCCTTTATTCTCTTTCCTTTTTATTCTTATCAGTGTTTTAACCCTCTACAGCTCTACTCAGCACTATAGATTTGATGGTACTTTTGCAACATGGTCTCACAGGAATCCGTGAAATAGCCACGGATTCGCTTAACTCAAAATCCGTGGAATAGCCACGGAATCACTCAAATTTCCGTGAAACTGACACGGATTTCGCTACAATGCAAGTTAATGACAGTCATATCCCGTGGCTATTCCAACATACAAAGTGATTTTGTACATTCACTGAGTGAATATTTAGAAAATAAAACATATATTTCTCGCTAGAGATGTGATCAAAATCCATTTTTATGCAGAAACAAAGTCAAAATATTAATTTTCTCACTAAAAATGAGAGAACTGTCCGCCATGTTTTTTGTTCTGACCGCCGGAACCTTGAAAGTCACGTGACTTGGAACAAACCAATAGGAACAAATATCCATGGGATAGCCACGGGATATGACTGTCATTAACTTGCATTGTAGCGAAATCCGTGTCAGTTTCACGGAAATTTGAGCGATTCCGTGACTATTCCACGGATTTTGAGTTAAGCGAAATCCGTGGCTATTTCACGGATTTCTGTGAGACCAGGTTCTACTTTTGCGTTAACTACATATTTCCATTTCATGTTACTCTATACTCCACATCCTCTAAGTTTCAGCAAATATTGTACCCTGCACCCCATTATAATTATTTATAGCTGTAGTTATAAGTCACTTGTCAGCTTAAGATTCTACAAAAAAAAACAGGTGTGTTAAAAATAAAATACATCCCTATATTCTAGAAAAAAAAACTAAACAGATTTCTCTGTTAGTGAGGTTACTTTTAAAACACGACAAATTACTGAATACATACACGAAAATGTAATTTGTAATGCATTTAATTTGATTAATCAAATTAAGAAACATATTCGAAACATTGGATTTGTTTTTTTAATACTTTTACACTCCTGGTTGTCATGTGTCAGGTCGCACACTGTTGAAATGCGTGCCTCATATGAACTTAAGAGCAAATAAAAGAAAAACAAATAAGGCGGGTAACGGGTGCTGTCCTCCAACAAGGCCATTTGTGTCTGCCCTGAGATTTGGATCCACTCCAAACATGTGATGTGTTCTTCCTCGGTCGATGATACAAACTTCTACCAAGGTCCATCAAAATCAGGCCAGTAGTTTTTCTGTCAGATGAACAAACCAACACACAGATGTAGGCAAAAACATGACCTTATAGGCGAAGGGAAGTAAACCCCTAAATGATAGAAATAGCAACTTCTGATTCGCAAAAAATGATTTCAGGCTTAACCCGTGAGTTTTCTTAGGGGTCAAAAATGACCCGACACTATGTTAAAGAGCATAAGAAACCTCCTTACTGATCTTGTTTTCAACTCGTAATTGAATGACTTTTCCTAAAATGACCCAAACATGAGAAAAAGTAAAGGTAACACTTTACAATAACCAACTAAATAATGTTTATAGATTGTTTCTAAACCAATAATTAACATTTACAAAGTATTTAATCTTAAAAAAAGGTTCAACCAATTTCTTAAAGGTCTGGTTTATATACACTACTGGTCAAAAGTTTTAGAACACACCAACTTTTCCAGAATTTAATTGAAAATGATGCAGTTTAATGTCTCAGTGTACTCTGAAATTAATGCACATTTGCAACATTTAAAATTCTTTATTGAGCATGATAGTGTTTTGAAAGTAAAAAAAAGATTCAAAATCACATTTTATGTTGAACTAAGGACTAGGACTAAAAAAAGACACAAAATGACCAAAAAAGACACAAAATGACTTAAAAAGACATGAAAAGAATTCAAAAATGGACAAAATAGCCCAAGACTCCATAGAGTTAAGTTGTTAACCCATTTCTTGTTCCCTGAAAAAGGCCTACTTGTATAATTCTGAAATGTACATTATCTTTCAGTTTTGGTTAAGCTTACCTTTTTTTATTTACCTCTGGCAGTTCACCACTTACCTTTGAACCCTTTCAAGCTGTTCATTTGACTTGAACTGCTTGAATTTCAATAAAAAACTGGAAAAATTGGTGTGTTCTAAAACTTTTGACCGGTAGTGTATATATTGATATCTGGTGATCCTTTGGAAGTGCCCGACCACTTGGTTTGGAACCACTGAGCTAAACAACAAGCTCACTAACCCGGCCAATATAACTATTTATTCCGTTCTAGTCATGGTAGAACATACCATCTGAAGTCCCTCAACCAAACTGTCTCCCTGTGTGCAGCTGTAGTGATGATAGCTCTGGACATTCCCCGACTTCCTGTGTTGGAGGGCGAGGACGTGACGCTGCGCTGTGTACGCAGAAACAGAACCACCGGGGAAATCAGCTACAACTTCGAGGCCTTCTTTTACAAGAACGGCCGTGCGACCTGGTAAATGATCCAGAATGAATTGAAACAAGAGTTGGCAGTTTGATGGAAAGAATGATGTTTTAACAATGATTCCCATCTTTTCTGTAATCAAAGAATGGGCAGCAGTTACAAAATGATTCATTTTAATTTGGTAGGCACGACGATAATGGCCTCATAACTCTGAAAGCAGTGACCAAGGCTGACGAGGGACTCTACGAATGTAAAAATACAGCGGGGGAAGATTCTCCTGACAGCTGGCTCACTGTTAAAGGTAAAAACACTTTAAAATAAATAATAATAATAATAATAATAATATATATAAACGCTTGACACATTATTCTGTTCACGTCAGCTCGGCCAGAGGCAGACCAGAAGGAGAAGAAAGACGATGTCATCAAGACGGCGTAGATGTTCCCTGGCTCCGCCTCCAGGCCTAGTCCTGCTCTCTGATTGGTTGAATTAACCCAACTGTCTCTCACAACAGTAAACATCAGAGGCTTCAAGGCTCTCGGATCTTTCTGTGTCTAAATCAGATCTGCTGCACACTCTGATGTGTTTCTGATTGATAAATCTGAATATTAAACTAAAAACTTAATGTTGTATCTTCGTTTTTCTGTCTTTCACCTTATTGTTCAGTTCACCTTATAACATATCTTCATTTCATTTCTGAGATAAAACAATTCATTTGATGAAAACACAATTCATTTCTTGATATGTGCAACTTTGTTTATTAAACAAATTAACATTTATTACCACATAAACAAACGCAAAAGTACCGAAAATTGGTACCGTTGAGTACCGGTACCGATTCCCAGGTACCGGGTATCGGTACCGTATCGGTTCAAATGTGAAAGGTACCCATCCCTACCCGTCAGTCAGTCAAACCCCGACCCACCTCTCCGTCCTCCTCTGAGACATGAGAGTATTTAAATGCTATCAACCTGTCCGGGCCGTCAGAGGTCTAAATACACTGTTGCATATGCAGTTTGGTAGCCGCGAGCTAACGTTAGCTAACAGTTAAAGTTGTTTTAATCACACTAAACTGTGACTAACTGTTTTGAATAACTTCCTGTCGCTAAACGCATGCAGCTTTCAAAATAAGAGCGCAGTGTGTTAACAGAATCGACCACAGAATTTACAAGAAGACTGTCAAAATAAGATGCCTTAAATAAAATATACAAGAACCCTTATTTTCCTTTAAAATAATTCGTAAAATATGTAATAATTAAGATCAGTGTATATGATGGAATAGTGGCATTAGAATGTGTGAGAGGCACCAAATTTGGACTTTTATGGAAAAATATTCTAGCCAGCTATTTTTCCACACTGGCTGGCTGCTCCGTGTCCTAGTGGAAAGCATGTTGACAGCAATTAAAAATGACACAATATAGGATAACAAAGATTCTATTATACAATATCTCCTGAATGTGAAAAATGTTCTGTGAGGTGTTTGCTCTCATTTAGCTCTCAAAGCGCACAAGATTGATGCATTTTACTTTACAAGGAGATGTTTCTTTACCTGCTCTACAGTTTCGACTGAGACTCCAATCTTCCTAAGAAGCGTCATTACTACGTCCTTCAATTAGTTTCAATATGAACGTGGACTAAAAACCATTGTTTTATTTCATAGCCTTGGTGTCCTGGCTTTTGGCCTTTGTGCCCTAAAAAAATTGACAACACAAAAGGCCAAGTGGCCTTGCCCCTAAAATGACGAAATTCCAGGCCTGGTTACATACATGAAATATCGTTGAGTTTGACCCATACACCACGCCTCCCGCCACCCCATAGGTGGACCGAATTGTTCTTTACACTCCAGAACATAATTTCCTCCTTGGCTCCGCTCATAATTACTCCAGTTGCTGAAAAACATAAATATGGGTTGCACAAATGATAAATGTGGTACTGTTTTGGGGGAAGGACAGTCTTGAAAAACAATTATTCTAAAAATTCATTTGATTGTGAAGTAATTTTTCACGTAAAAAAACAATTTATGGTTTCATATTTGTTGCTTTTCCTTTGAGTTATGTGAATAATTGTAATGTAGTAGTAAAAATGTTGAGATTTTGGGCTACATTTCTCACTATTTTGAGAAACCAAACAATCCATGGATAAATGGAGAAAATAATCAGCAGATTAATACCTCATGAAAATAATCATTAGTTAATAAAAGTAGTCCACTTAAAACTACTTTAACTGTAAAGTCCTGCTTATACATTAATGCACAAGTAATAATATAATGATGTCATTTTTATACTTTAACTACATTTAACTGATTACACTGACATACCTTTACTTTTTAATGTAGAACAGTTTTTGCAGTGTTGTATGAGTACTAATCATTTATATACAGTCTATGGTACTAATCTAAACACCTCCTCCACCACAACTGTGAAGCTTTTAGCCTCCAGATGGCAGCAAAACAATACTCAAAATTCCTTCAGTGTCTTTATTGACATTGAAGACAAACAGCAGTATCTCTCCTTATGAGTTCAACTGATTCAACTTAAACACACAAACCAAAGGTCAATGGTTCCTATTGAATTTACAAAACCCCTTAAGATTTAATTTAAATGTATAAGTATGAGTCAAAAGAGCCGAGACAGACATCTGAAATGTCAAATATCCAAACCGGTCAATTCAAACACTCATGTCCATTATCACTTTTCTCCTACTGGGATTAAATTAAATGTTTGCAGGCTATTGCTGATATAATAAATGTTTGTCCTAAATAAAATATGAATAATAACAGAAACAATTACATTAATATTATTGCCTTGTTGTAATGATCATAACTTTTGTGAAGTTACAAAGTGTTTTACACTGTTTAACCAGGACTAAAACATTTTAGAACTGCATTGAAGCAAATTATAATAATAAAAGCAGAAAGTTTAAAATAGACCCAGCATCAGAAAATTTAGCAACCAGAAACCAATCAGAGGGATGGAAGGAAAGTCACCTGACCCACTGTGAACTCTTCAGGTAATCTGGGGCCAGTGACCGGCTACAAAATAAACATTTCAAGAGTCCTGACCTCATTTATATACAGTCTCTGGTCCTGACAAAACTCAACAGAAGAGAGACGAGATTTCAAAAAGATGACACTTGCTTCAGTCTGCGGACTTCTCTGTAAGTGTTTTTATTCCTAACTTTATTTCTAACTTTAGGAAAACTGCTGATCTTATCTTTTCCTCTGTGTTTCAGTGCTGTGTGTCCACTTCTACTTTGTGGATGCAGACAATATTTTCGATGGCTCTTCGTCCCATTGTGAGTATTTTTCAAGAACTTTACTGCAGAGGTTTATCTGCAGGACAATATGAATACTGGATTCTATTTTTAATTTTTTTTTGTGCAGATCAAAAAGTTCCGTTTGTTTTCTAGCCTAGGTTAATGTACTCTTAACTCATAAACAGTGGCAGGAATGTAACTAAAACTTTGACTACTTAAGTACTGCACTAATAATTTGTTTAAAGAATCATCATATTATTACAAAAATCAGGCACATTTGGTGAGTTTAACTTACTAGCTGTGGTAATCTGATGTCTTTTGCATAAGGAGACATCCAGCATGTTGTATACTTCTTATAAAGATGAAATCATACCCAGAACTCCTCTTTTCTCTCTGACATCAGTCGTACAGCGTCGGGACACCAACACCAAGAGGAATTATACTGATGGCATTGGAACGGTGTTCACGGTCTCCCCGACCTGGTACCTCAGTGTGGGCGACACCGTAGTCATCAACTGCACCACACACAATGAAATAGGGAACTACAGCGACAAGATGGACCTGCAGCTGACCTGGACCAAGATGAGCCCTGGAGAGAGGACCAAGAAGGTTCGGGGGGTTAACATTCACATTACTCAGATACAAAAGCTATTTTTAGATACCTAATTCCCAACAAGTTCTCCAACTAAAACGACAGAAGAGGTTGTGTGTCAGTACCACCCATTACCACACGTATGTAAGTATTGTGTCTCGTGGTACAGCGTCACCTTCTAAAAATAGCACAGAAGTTGTGGTTGTTAACACAGTTTCTGTGAATTTGTGTTACAAAACCAATGACCTAGGTGTAGGGCAAAAACTACCTGGTAAGGCTTTATAAAAGACAGTTTAAACAGTAAATAAACATACGTGAATTAAATGAAGTGAAGTAGTTACAAGGGTCACGTGACAGCAACAAGTTACGTTCAAAAACGTGATTCACGTAACTTACATAAACAATGTAACTTGGTTAAACAACGTAACTTGTGTAAACAACATAACTTAAACCCACTCTGCTGGGTGAAGGTCCACCGTTTGTTGGGGCCATCCACCACCATAGCCTCCAATTGGTTACATAAATCCGCCCTTCTAACTTCAATTTGCTGTCAATCACTACTATGTAATGCCATGTGGCGGCGGGCATATTGCAGCAAATTGTGAAAAAGGTCAATATCGCTTGTTTTTCTGTTGCCTGTACACACGACCGACATTGACATTTCTGAGGGGGAAACAGGCTGCTAATTCCTCATTTATAGTTCTTGGAACACCAACTTGACGGAGAGTAGGTAGTCTCCCAGCACAATAGCTTATAGCCGATGGGTTCCAAGAATGACAGGTCCTTGATTTCAGACAAACAAACACAGGCAGCAACTACTGACTTGGCCAGCTAAAATAACAACTGTCCCCTCTCACAGGTCCTGGTGAGCCAGCGAGCCTTCAAAAAAA
Organism: Centropristis striata; assembly: GCF_030273125.1. Taxonomy (NCBI): domain Eukaryota; kingdom Metazoa; phylum Chordata; class Actinopteri; order Perciformes; family Serranidae; genus Centropristis; species Centropristis striata. The sequence goes on from NC_081533.1 coordinate 34,135,468, forward strand.
TCTCCTATGTGCTTGGTCCTGTTACCCATGAGCACCAGGGTGTCTACACCTGCAACGGCGACGGCAGCTTTCCGAATGTTTATGTTCATGACTGGCACCAAATGATCTGGGTGGCTGGTGGGCAATTTTCATATACTGTGAAAATAACAATAAATATTGTTGAGTTTTGCAAATGAAAGTTCATGATATCCATCTATCTCACCGACACAGATGCTTCTCCGAGAGCCTCCATAGATGTGATCAGCCATAACCGGAGCCAGTTCTTCTACAATGAGACGTTCACTGTGAGCTGCCAGTTGCCCGACGACAACACCCAATGGAAGATGATGAGGTTTGTAGCAGTATTTTGTTTGAAATTGTAACTTTCAAACAGTGTTCACTGTACTGGACTAACCATCAGAAACAATGGGAATTTGGGAAAACTTGACAGGGAAAAAAGGGAGACGACGACGCGATGAGGCACAAGGGAGACGCATGGCTGCCAGTGTGTAAGTCTACAGATAAAAGTGTGTAGTTTTCAGTGTCTAAGAGACTGTCTGCTCGACACTCTGAACCCGGACTCCATGGTCTGAACACATAAGATGGCCTTCATGGTTCAGCACCTGTATCATGGGTGCTTGTACTGTAATTCCCATCTCGTCGTTAGGCTGCTTGCATGAAGTGTATCCATCAAGGGGTGTGTTTTGTGCCTGTGGCAGCAGTGGTTCACGGCAAAGAGTAGATGTGGGGGAAGTTGCAAATAAATCCTTTTGTGTGTGGCTGCGGGTGCTGTGGGCTGGTGCAGTCGGTGGAGGCGTGTTGAGGTCACGCAGTAGGACGGGTTCTGGAGAGGTCGCATCCTTCTGTTCGGCCTGGCTGTTGTATGGTGGCAGACATTCTGGGTCAGGCCAGTTTTATTAGCACATTCATGTTCCATACACCGCACAATTCCGAATGGCTCTTTTACAGTACAACAAAGCCCCATACACCGCTCGACTTATGACTGCACTTTTCAGCATTGGCTCTTCAGCAAGACTCAATGCGGCCCTATCTTCCTGCCCTATACATCACATCAGGACAGAGCCCACTGGCCCACACGTTCCCCTCAGTCATGGTGTTATCAGAGTTGAGTTCAAAGAGTGAGTTCCCAGAAGGCTTTGTGTCTTGAATACCAAATAGGTCGCCGACTTCTTGTACCACCATGAAAGGAAGTACCAAATTTCCTTCACAGTAGTTTTATTGAAACTTAAAGGAGTAGCCTACATATATTTTTGGGGGAACTTAAAAGTGTTCTATTTCACTGAAAAGGTACTTTTCATTTCATGATCTAGCCTAAGTGTTGTGATAACAAGAAGACAACAAATAATTTACTTTAAACATATTTTCAGTTAAAGTGTATTGATGCTTGTTTGAAGACATTTAATAATTGAAGTAAATAATTAATTTGTTTATTTTTCTAAAAAGAGTCTCGTGATATTTCCCTTGCTGGAGTTAAGAGTGAGCATAGTGACTGTCTTAAGGTGAATTATCATTGAACTATTGTTGTTTTGAGTATCTGGGAAGTGCTGAAGCAACACAAAACAATTTAAAGTCACTATATTTCATGTTTTAGGAGAAAGACACTCAGATAAAAAGACATTTTATTTACAGTCACAAAAGGTGAATTCATCTAGGTGTATCAGTTGATTGTGTATTAAAAAACTAAATCCAAATCACTATTGAAAAGTTACTTATAAATTAGGGTTAAATACAATTAACGAACCGAAAAACGCCTGCCCTTAATAAAAGGTCTATTGAGGGGAGTGCTACAAATAGTTGTTGAGATATTCGGTCTGGAACAAAGTGGTGGACCACCATTGCTATCTGTATCACGTGTTGGTACAGCTGAGGCTGACTGGAATTAGTTTAGATGTGCAGGTATGTTGGTGGCACAACATGAAAAATGAAGATATTACCAAAGGTGTAACGTTTAATCCTGAGGGCAGCATTGTTGTCCATCCATTAGTCAACCACAAATGTGAATCTCATGGTGGCGCTAGAGAAAAAATTTGAGCATTACATTCATAGAGTTCATCATCTTGGAACCATGAATGTCTGTACCAAACTTTGTGCCAATCAGTTTGAAAGATATCGGAATATTTCACAGGATAAGTAAAAACTGTCACCTGGAAAATCATGGTACTCACCAAAGGTGTTTGGGATTCATCCTCTGGTGAACATGAATATCTGGACCATATGTCATGGCAATCCATCGAATCAGTGTTGATAAATTTCCCTTAGAAACAAAAACCTCAAGGTGGCATTAAAGGAAAAGTAAGACCACAGTCAGTAAGTTTTGTCCTTTAGGGAACATGAATGTCCAAAATTTAATGTCAGTCCATCCAACCGGTGAAATATTAAAGTGTAAACCAAAGTAACACACTGTGCTTCTGCTTTCAAAGACATATCAACTGGTTAGGAGATCTCACGGAGTGTCCCAACCAAGTGTCTTCCGGACGCCGCCTGTCCTGTACCGTACGCTCCGGTCACCCCTGGTCGGATCAGTTGTTCTGGTGTGAGAATCCAGCAGGAGAGAGGAGCAACGTCCTCAACGTCACCACCAGTACACAGCCTTTATTCTCTTTCCTTTTTATTCTTATCAGTGTTTTAACCCTCTACAGCATTTTAACCAGATTAATCCAGGTTTTCAGTATATTTTTTATTGCTTCATGGCAAACAAGGTACCAGTAGGTGCAGTAGATTCTCAGAAAACAAACAAGACCCAGCATTCGTGGTATGCACGCTCTTAAGGCTGTGCAACTGGGCAATTAGTAAGTAAGTAAGTAAGTAAGTAAACTTTATTTATATAGTTATTAGTTGAAAAGGGTGTGTTCAAAAATATAGCAGTGTCTGCCGTTGACTTTACAAACTCAAAACTATTTTGTACAAACTTTTGTTTCTAGGATTTAGCAAACCTGTGATAACAATAAACTAATATTTAGTTGTCACATCTGTGTGGCATGGAGTCAACCAACTTGTGGCACCTTTCAGCTGTTATTCCACTCCAAGATTCTTTAACAACATTCCACAATTCATTTACATTTCTTGGTTTTGCTTCAGAAACAGCATTTTTGATGTCACCCCATAAATTCTCAATTGGATTAAGGTCCGGGGATTGGGCTGGCCACTCCATAACATCAATGTTGTTGGTTTGGAACCAGATTCTGCTGGTTTACTAGTGTGTTTGTGGTCATTGTCTTGTTGAAACACCCATTTCAAGGGCATGTCCTCTTCAGCAGAAGGCAACATGACCTCTTCAAGTATTTTGACATATGCAAACTGATCCATGCTCCCTGGTATGTGATAAATATGCCCAACACCATAGTAGAGAAACATGCCCATATCATGATGCTTCACTGTCTTCACTGTGTTCTGTGGCTTAAATTCAGAGTTTGGGGCTCGTCTCACAAACTGTCTGCGGCCCTCGGACCCAAAAAGAACAATTTGACTCTCATCAGTCCACAAAATGTTCCTCCATTTTTCTTTAGGCCAGTTGATGTGTTCTTTGGCAGATTGTAACTCTTCTGCACATGCCTTTTTTTTAACAGAGGGGTTTTGCGGGGGATTCTTGTAAATAGATTAGCTTCACACAGACGTCTTCTACCTGTCACAGCACTTCTAGGTAACTCCAGACTGTCTCTGATCATCTGGAGCTGATCATTGGCTGAGCCTTTGCCATTCTGCATATTATTCCATCCATTTTGATGGTTGTCTTCTGTTTTCTGCCATGTGTCTCTGGTTTTGCTCTCCATTTTAAAGCATTGGAGATCATTTTAGCTGAACAGCCTATAATTGTTTGCACCTCTTGATAAGTTTTCCCCTCCCCAATCAACTTTTTAATCAAAGTACGCTGTTCTTCTGAACAATGTCTTGAACGACCCATTTTCCTCAGGCTTTCAAAGAGAAATGCATGTTCAACAAGTGCTGGCTTCATCCTTAAATAGAGGCCACCTGATTCACACCTGTTTTTTTACGAAATTGATGACCTCACTGATTGAATGCCACACTGCTAAATTTTTTAACACACCCCTTTCAACTAATTGCCCAATGTCACAGCCTTAAGAGCTGCATATCACCAATGCTGGGTCTTGTTGGTTTTCTGAGAATCTACTGCACCTACTGGTACCTTGTTTACCATGTAGCAATAATAAATATACTAAAAACCTGGATTCATCTGGTTAGTCACATTGGACTGCTATTATTTTCAACACTACTGTATATGTATATTAAAAACTAAACAGATTTGCATAGCCATTTCTCTGTGTTAGTGAGGTTACTTTTAAAACACAACAAATTACTGAATACATGCACAAAAATGTCATTTGTCACAAAAACATGACCTCCTTGGCGAAAGGAAGTAATGCCCTAAATAATAGAAATAGGAATAATTTCAGACTTAAAATATTCACTTCTGGTTTAAGCCTCACCCACTTCCAGATACAGATAATAATGTCCTCACCCATTACAACCATCATTTTCATGATTCATGATATCTGGTGATCCTTTGGAAGGGCCTTGGAAAGCAATTAAATCTTCCATTATTGCAATTTGAGAAATAGAATATAGCTTTCACAAATCAGAAACTGTGTTTTAAAGAGTGTTTAGCCTCTCTGAGATAATCTAGTCCATGTTTGAGCAGTCTAGTTACAGTGGTTTTCTATCTGGACCTGGTCTAACGTGGTCCAGGTATGAGAAAGAATATATACCGTTCTAGTCACTGTAGAACATACCATCTGAAGTCCCTCAACTAAATCGTCTCTCTGTGTGCAGCTTTAGCGAAGGCAGCTCTGGAGATTCCCCCACTTCCTGTGTTGGAGGGCGAGGACGTGACGCTGCGCTGTTTACTCAGAGACAGAACCACCAAGGAAATCAGCTCCAACCACAGGGCCTTATTTTACAAGAACGGCCGTGTGAACTGGTAAATGATCCAGAATAAATTGCAAGTTGTGTAATTAATGGTTTTGAAACAAGAGTTGGCAGTTTGATGGCAAGAATGATATTCTAACAATGATACCGACCTTTTCTGTAATCAAAGATTGGGCAGCAGTTACAAAATTTACAAAATGATTCATTTTAATTTGGTAGGCATGAACAGAAAGACCTCCAAACTCTGACAGCAGTGACCAAGGCTGACGAGGGACTCTACAAATGTCGCCATAAAGAGGGAGAATCTCGGGACAGTTGGCTCACTGTTAAAGGTACTAACGCTTAAAAAAAAAAATAATAATAATAATAATAATAATATATATATATATATATACACTACTGGTCAAAAGTTTTAGAACACCCCAATTTTTCCAGTTTTTTATTGAAATTCAAGCAGTTAAAGTCAAATGAACAGCTTGAAAGGGTACAAAGGTAAGTGGTGAACTGCCAGAAGTAAATAAAAAAAGGTAAGCTTAACCAAAACTGGAAAATAATGTACATTTCAGAATTATACAAGTAGGCCTTTTTCAGGGAACAAGAAATGAGTTAACAAATTAACTCTATGGAGTCTTGGGCTATTTTGTCCATTTTTGAATTCTTTTCATGTCTTTGTAAGTCATTTTGTGTCTTTTTTTGGTCATTTTGTGTCTTTTTTTAGTCATTTTGTGTCTTTTTTGGTCATTTTGTGTCTTTTGGTGTCTTTTTTGTCATTTTGTGTCTTTTTTTGGTCATTCTGTGTCTTTTTTTTGTCATTTTGTGTCTTTTGGTGTCTTTTTTTTTGTCATTTTGTGTCTTTTTTTAGTCCTTTAGTCCAACATAAAATGTGATTTTGAATCTTTTTTTTTTACTTTCAAAACACTATCATGCTCAATAAAGAATTTTAAATGTTGCAAATGTGCATTAATTTCAGAGTACACTGAGACATTAAACTGCATCATTTTCAATTAAATTCTGGAAAAGTTGGTGTGTTCTAAAACTTTTGACCAGTAGTGTATACATATACATATATATCTATATATATATTTGACATGTCATTCTTTCAACGTCAGCTCGGCCAGAGGCAGACCAGGACGAGAAGAGTGACGATGTCATCAAGACGGCGTAGATGTTCCCTGGCTCCGCCTCCAGGCCTAGTCCTGCTCTCTGATTGGTCGAATGACCCCAACTGTCTCTCACAACAGTAAACATCAGAGGCTTCAAGAATCTTTTTGTGTCTAAATCAGATCTGTTGCACACTCGTGTTTCTGATTGATAAATCTGAATGACTTTGATTGAATTTACACTTTGTTTTAATTAAATAAAAATCATATATCTCATCATAAATAATGATGGAAAATTAAAAACCAATAATATTTTCTAAATTAATTAATGTCTACTTTTAACTTTAACATGAGTCTTGGTACATTTGATGGCAAATTAAATTAATTAATGGGAAAATTAGATAGGAAAATAAATTACATAACTCATGTTATATCATCTCATAAATAATGATGGAAAATAAAAATGTGCGTGATATTGTTATGTTTAATATAATTCTTGGATGGCCATTTACATTAATGTAAATAATTAATAAATAGGAAAATAAATTACACAACTAATAATAAATAAAAAAGCAAATAAAATAATAATGTATGTGATTTAATAAATTAATGTTTCATATAATGTTTGGTACATTTGATGGCAAATTAATTAATGGGGGAAAAAATTGGGGGGGAACCCCATAACTCATAATAAATAATAAAGGAAAAGAAAAAAAGAAAAAAGTATGTAAAATTTAATACATTTATTTATGTCTACAACTTTTAATATAATTATTGGTAGATTTGATGGCATATTAAATTAATTAATGGGAAAATTAGATAGGAAAATAAATAACATAACTCATGTCATATCATCTCATAAATAATGATGGAAAATAAAAATGTGCGTGATATTGTTATACTACTGTTATGTTTAATATAATTCTTGGATGGCCATTTACATTAATGTAAATAATTAATAAATAGGAAAATAAAACCCATAACTCATAATAAATAATAAAGGAAAAGAGAAAAAGAAAAAAGTATGTAAAATTTAATACATTTATTTATGTCTACAACTTTTAATATAAATATTGGTAGATTTGATGGCATTTTAATCTATATATTGAAAGGTGTTTTTCTGGAAGCTTCCGTCCTCCGTACAATTTGATGTTCATACTTTTGTACAAGGAGCCAGTTTACACTACAGAAACGCTGCATTTACTTAAATCAAAGGCTTAAACGCCTCTTCCACATCTTAGTCCGGCGGTTTAGGACCAGATTTGGGAAGAAAGGGGACACGTCGGACAAAAGCACCACATTTTTTCCACATGCTCTCTATCACTATAGGTTTAAATTTTTGGTAGGAGCCACTTCATCAAGATTGCAGATCGGAGATGGCAGCCATATAAAATCTATGAGAACCAGTATATGTTCTAAGCCACTTAGAAAGTCAATCTTAGTGTCAAAATATACATTTTCTGGGTCAAGGAATAATTTAAAGCTACTGAGAATATCACTAGATGATCAAATAGATATGTTCATTTTGGCCATGTATTTACATAATTATTAGATTCCAAACATTTTCAGCTCAGGATTCTCTGCTGCAGCACTTGAAGCGAGTTGCCTACCAGTCTGGGTGAAAATGAACATTTCTATTTGATCAAATAATCATCTAGCGATATTCTCAACAGCTTTAAATGATTCCTGGACCCAGAAAATGTAGATTTTGACACCAAGATTGACCTTCTGAGTGGCTTGGAAGATGTATTGGTTCTCATAGACTTTATATGGGTGCCATCTCGGATCGGCCATCTTGATGAAGTGGCTCCTACCAAAAATTGAAACCTATGGTGACAGAGAGCACGTGGAAAAAATGTGATGCTTTTGTCCAGCGTGTCCTCTTTATTTAGCTAAGCCGCCTGACTATCTGGTTTGGTCATGCAGTTAACAGTATCAGGGAAATATCAGATTCTTAGTCAGACGACAAATCACTACCCCTGTAAAGTCCTGCACAAAACATCTAAGATTCTGCGTCAACATTATGAACTTCACAGTGTTTTTAAGAACACTAAAGCCGAAGTGTGTGACCTCAGTGTATCTGAAGCACAGACTGAATAAAACATGACAGAGAGACTCTGTTGTTAACATGAGCGTGACTTTAATGTTTCTGAATAATTCAAAGAAGCAACCCAGAGCTCCAACAACAACATGACTCCACTACAGAGGAAACAGAGGAAAGAACAGTGAGAGGAGGAAGAGGAGGAGATGTGTCTCCAGATGGAGGAGAGAAAGATAGGAAGCAGACTAAAAGTTAATATGCGCCACTGGTTTTCTAAGTAGGACATGAACTCCCACCAGGGCTGCAGATATGACAACAGAGCGGACCAAGAGTGTTCATGATGTGACGCCCCCTGGCAGCTGAATACTGCTACTGCTTTCATTAATGGCCTCTTACAAAAGTGCATGGACCAGAGTGGAGAGGACGGAAAAGAAAAGGAAAACAATGAACAGTGAAATAAAAGAAAGACGGGAACAGAAACTCAAAGACAGAAAAGAAAGAAAGACAAAAAATGTCTAGACAGAAAGGAAATGCGTGGAAGGAAAGAAAAGTGCAGGAAAAGAAAGGAAAGGACATTAAAACAAAGCAAAAATGTTAACCCTTTGATGCACAACATGGGTCTAAAGTGACCCGACTGAGTTTTTAATTTTCTATATCTTTGCAATAAATTAATTTCATCATTCAGTATTCCAGGTTTTCCTAAATCAACTTGTTTTAGATCATCATACATCCTCATTTTTTGTTTTCATTTCTTACTTTTTGAATAAAAACCCTTTTTGTATCACTACGCTTCAAATGCACAACATGGGTCAAAAATGTCATTATGGGGTATTGTGTGTATAACTTTAAGGAAAAAAATTATTTAATCAATTTTGGGATAAGGCTGAAATATAAAAAAAATGGAAAAAGTAAAGTGCTGTGAATACCTTCAAGATACACTGTATGTGTGACAAAATTATACATAAACATGTTAAATAGATTAAATATATGAGTGTGGAAAGTAACTATTTGAAACAAATTACTATTATTATGGTATTAGGTAATTTCATTGTAAATCAAATTTGTATGAATGAGTCATTTTTGACCCATGGTGTGGATTAGAAGGGTTGTCCATATGTTGTGCATCAAAGGGTTAAAGACCATAAAAGACAAAGGAAAAGACAGAAAAAGAAAAGAGGAAAGTGGACAATTAAAAGGAAAGGAAAAGACAAGAAAAGAAAAAATAAAATACATGAAAGTAAAAGAAAAAGGCAGGAAAAGAAAGGAAAGGACATTAAAACAAAGCAAAAATGTTAAAGACCAGAAAAGACAAAGGAAGGGATGGAAAAGAAAAGAGGAAAGAGGAAAGAGGAAAAAAATAATTGGAAAGGAAAAGACAAGAAAAAAAAGAAAGGAAATTAAAAGACGGAAAAGAAAAGATGCAGAAGAAAAAAGTATAGGAAAGAAAAAGACAAAAGACAAAGGAGAGGCAAAGGAAGACAAAGGAAAGCAAAAATGTAAAATATGAGAAAAGAAAAAGGAAAATATGGAAAAGGAACTGACAAAAGAAAAAGGCAAAAATAAAAGGAAAAGACATGAACCAAAAAGAAAAGATGGGAAATGAAAAATAATAGGAAAGAAAAATGCATTAAAGGAAAAGACATATCAGGAAAAGGAAATGTAAAAAACGAAATAAAGAAAGAGACACAAAAGGAAAGGAAAACAACGGAAAGAGATGAAAAAGGAAAAGAGAAAATAAAAGAAAGGCAAATAGTGACGGAATAGGAAGGAGCATGGAGGAGGTAAAGTGCTTCCCATCAGAGGAATTTGCAGAAAACAATCCAGCTATTTCTCACTTACACACACACACACACAGCGCTCTGGTTCTTCCCGAGTGCTTGAGTGGTTTGTGCAGCGTTTCATAAAAAAGGAAGTGGATGAAATATTTACCAGCAGTGAAGAGTAGAGAGCTTCTGTCGTCTCCACTCCGCCTCAAAAACTCAGTACACAGAAAGTTTTTTAAAAATAGCTACTTTTATGTTATTAATTATAACTCCCCTGCTGAAACTCTGTGTCATGCTGCTGTCACATGGCAACATGGTCTCACAGGAATCCGTGAAATAGCCACGGATTCGCTTAACTCAAAATCCGTGGAATAGCCACGGAATCACTCAAATTTCCGTGAAACTGACACGGATTTCGCTACAATGCAAGTTAATGACAGTCATATCCCGTGGCTATTCCAACAAACAAAGTGATTATGTGCATTCACTGAGTGAATATTTAGAAAATAAAACATATATTTCTCGCTAGAAATGTGATCAAAATCCATTTTTATGCAGAAACAAAGTCAAAATATTGATTTTTTCACTAAAAATGAGAGAACTGTCCGCCATGTTTTTTGTTCTGACCGCCGGGACCTTGAAAGTCACATGACTTGGAACAAACCAATAGGAACAAATATCCATGGAATAGCCACGGGATATGACAAAATGATAGAACTGGATGGAACCCTCTTATATGTTATATTTGCAACCTTTGTTCACATTTGCAACATTTCCAATTCTTTATTGAGCATGATAGTGTTTTGAAAGTAAAATAAAAAGATTCAAAATCACATTTTATGTTGGACTAAAGGACTAAAAAAGACACTAAATGACACAAAAAAGGCTTAAAAAGACAGAAAATGACTAAAAAAAGACACAAAATTACCAAAAAAAGACACAAAATGATGAAAAAAAGACAAAAAATGACCAAAAAACGTCACGAAATGACCAAAAATGACCAAAAAAGAAACAAATGAGACATTGCATTGTAGCAAAATCCGTGTCAGTTTCACGGGAATTTGAGTGATTCCATGGCTATTCCACGGTTTTTGAGTTAAGCAAATCCGTGGCTATTTCACGGATTCCTGTGAGACCAGGTTCCACATGGAAAACCCTCATTCAAACGCTTTTTAGTTAAAGTGAATAAATGCATCTGTGGTGTTGACAAACATTTTCCACATTTAATCTTTTAAAAAACAGAAAGAATTTGGAGAGCGCAGAACTCCACTAAGGCCAGAAGTAAGAAATAATTTGTGCATCTGCCTCCTGATTATTATATATCAAACAATTAATATTCAATGGGTTCTTCTGTGGGCCGCTAGTGCCATACCATTCTTCCTTACAGTCAGAATAATGTCTCAGTGTTCCGAAAACCCATTATTGCAAACATGAAAATATTATATAATATATATAATGTATACCATGCATGGTGTGTTCACTGGTGTGTAAAAAGGATGGGTTAAATGCAAAGTTTTAATTTCTCCATTGTGGGACTAATAAGGGGATCTTAAAATGATATCTCCAGCCTTAATGACGGAGCATTCTAAAAATATATTATAAAACCACTGACCTAGGTTTAGAGCAAAAAACTTCCTTGTAAGGTGTTATAAAAGTTAAAACAGTAAGGGCGACGTGACTACTGGAAGTGACAAAAACATGATGCACAAGACATGAAACATGAAAGTTAATTGTTTACTTTTGCTTTCACACTGGACACAAACCCGTTCTCCTGGTAAAAGTCGGCCACTGTTTGACGCATCCATGTCCCATCCCACCGTGAGTCCGTCATTTATACTCTGCATTGTTGTTATTCATAATTTCTGCGGCCGCTAGATGACGGTGGACAGTCGGTACAGTCCAGACAGACTGTACAAATAGGCTTCTGGTCCAAATTGACAATTTTTATACCTTTACGTTAGGGTCGGGCCGGTGTAAGACTTTTCAAACCGGTTTGATTTGGAGTCAAACACCAGACTGGACCGGTTGCCGCCCCTTACTTGACTCATCAGCTGCTTGAGAGTGCATCGACTCCAGTCAACTTGGTGGCGGTGACGCACCTTCAAACTTGTTTGCCAACCGCCAATAAACAGAGGAAGAAACAGAACAGAAAGTTGGTGCAGTTTTAGTTTTCTTTGATTCAATCTCTGCCATGTCTCATATTGTGACTCCACAAAACACATTTACTTTATAGTAAACAACACAACATGCGCTATGTGCACTGTCCCCCCGCCCCATCTCTACTAAAGTTTGATATCCTTCGTGTTGCTGGCCTTGGCTTGGCAGTAGATGGCCTGTCAGACACTAGTGGCTTAGTTAGTGTGTAAAGAAACATAATATTGTGTTAAATACATTGTCATATTGCTTAATACTTATGCAATACCAGTTGGTTTTAGTGCCAGGCTGGCAGACCAGACTGTCAAAACCAGAAATCGACCCAACTCTGCCAATGGGATTTTCTGAAACCAGCAGCTACCCTAAAACTTGTATGAAACTTATTTTGTGCATGAGAGTTTTATTGCTATTCTATTTGAAGTAATCAATATTGAGGACACACATGCAGGCCTATTGTGAAGAGGTAAAGGTCAACAGTTAGATGTGAACACTTGTGTTTTAAAGTCTGTTGTAAAAAGGATTGTAACGTTTTGGACAAGTCTCAGTCGGCCACAGCAGGCGCCTTCCTGCAGCATCCCAGAATCCCTCCTCTCCTCTTCTTCCTCTTCTTCATCTTGTACCCTTTGAGGCTGCTGTCGGAGCAGACAGACTTCCTCAGAGTCCGGATGTGTTTCTCCTGCTCCCGTATCTTTGACTCCAGGTGGGACTGAATCGCCGTGCCTAGGGACTCCAGGTCCACCGAGGCGCCGTACACTTCCCACGTCCTCCCCTGTTTGTCCCATGCTACTTCCTGTGGCTTCTCCGTCTCTTTCCTATCCTCTCCTTCCACACCCTCTTCCTTCTCCTTTTGCTCCCTTGCTACCCCCTCCCTTCCTTCCTCGTCATCCTCCCAGATGCTCTCAGCACTCACGTCTTGTTTTTGTCCAAGTTGTAGCTCCGAAGTGAGGGCGGGGCTCTGCTGGAAGCTGTACGTACGTAGACAGGCAGGGAGGGAACTAGCCCGGTCAGTCACAACAGAGGGAATCACCGATTGGCTGCGCAACTCGATGTCGATCTTGCAGACGTGCTGGAAAGGTGGCTGCCCGGCGGGGACGCAGCACAGTGACGGGGCTGTCGGTGAGGTCAATGCTCCTGATGAACAGTTTGGGGAGCCAATCAGGGATGAAGATGGAACTCCCGTCTGCAGGCTGGAGCTGGTGGACGCCAAGTGTTCGACCCCCTCCACTTGGATGCCCACCTCTCTTCGCTCTCCTCCCTGCAGATGAAGGATCTCAGTCGGGTCGGTCATGGTAGCTGTCTCCCTAACCGTCTTGGATCTCGCTGGATGAGTGGAAAGAGGATGGAGGGAAGATGAAGGAGAGAGAGAAGAAGAACTCCCTCGAACATCTTTTTGCTTACTCCTCTCCTGTTTTCTCTTCTCTTCCTTTTTATTCTCCACACCTGTTGCCCTTGATGACAGCATGTTGCTACTAGCGGGGATGGCATTTGTGTCTCCCAGGTGAGTTGGTTTGCTCAGCGGCGTGCCTAGTATCCTCTTATCTCCTGTCGACCCTGCATTGTCAGTCACATCTACCCCTTGCATTGCCCCCTGGGACACCACCAGTCCTACTGCAGCTCCCACTTTGGTCTCTGTCGGTTTTAAATGTTCTTCTGCTTCGGCAGCACCTGTTTTTGCCGACGTCCTGTTGATCGTGTCAAAAGTGAGACCCCGCGTTAGACTGGTAACTGCGGTAGGCTCTGGTGTGGGTCCTTGGATCATTGTCAAGGAAAGAGTTGTTCTGGTTTTTGGGCTGGAGGTGGCCAGAGGAGTCAGCAGGCCTGAAATCACAACAGAACATGGGTTAGAAAACACAACGGCCCTCATTCATCAATCACAAGTAGAAACCAGCGCATAGCAAAGCGCAGAAATCATGTTATGATAGGGTTCATGTGTGAATTACAAAACATATCTCAGCAATCACGTAAGAATGATCGATAAATATGCCATCTGAAAACAAGACTCAATATCCCATTATTAAATACGTTTTAGAGGCCTCTCCCAGAGAGTGTGTGACATCGAAAGATGCAATACGGCCAAGAAGAGGAATTTCTTAGAGGTAAAAATTGAAACGTTGACCTCGTAACAGAACCAACTGGTATGTTTTTTGAGGCTAAAAAGTGGCGAATGAAGTTGAAAAATTTAGTTTCATACGCTCCAGACATCATCTTCGAATGCCAATATAATAGTCTTATAACAACTCTCAGACTCAAACTTGCGTACGCGAGTTGAGACCAGATGTCAGATTTGATCGTAACCTCTACTCACGTCCAAATTAAAAAAAAGCCGAGCCTTGCGTAGAAATAACCGTATGCCAGCTTTTCTGCTATACAATCTTTTTGTAAATGAGGGCCACTGACTGGTAAACTATGAGCATAGTGTAGGAATTCTAGGATGTCCTTAAAATAAATGAATGGATACCTCTAAACGAGGCATCATTTATGTTGGGGCATTCAAGAATCCCTGCATTTTTGGTGCCCCGTGTGAGGTGACTTCGAGCAAATCAAGTTATATAATTTATCCTATTCAATAATTATTTTTGATAATTCTGATAGCCATCTGACCACAGTTTTGAACCATGAGATCCACACAAATGTTGCTCAGGTTCAACCTTGCATATTTCATTTCCCCATGGGAGGTTTAGCATTTATGGTAACTCCGTTTACAAAATAAATGGTGCCCAGTTGCGAGGTACCCATACATTTATTTTGGGACATCCTAGGTCCCTTCAATAGTGATACTCATAATAATAATAATAAGTTTTAAAAGATTGTTCTTGTCAATTTTCTTTTATTTGTTCAAGAAAATGCAATTTAAATAATTACCTGGAGCAGCACCAGGACTTCTCGGGGCCCCCCTGTTTGGTCCAGCCGAACTAGAACCAAGAGTTTTGCGAGGAGCAGACCCAGGACTCCTACTTGCTGAACTTGGTCTCGGAGAGAGCAGTGAGGAGGTAGACAAGTCTGCGATAGCTGACTTTGAGCTAGATCGAATTGGTCCAGGCTTAGAAGAATCTGAAGCAACTTTAGGGTCTGGACTGGGCTTGGCACTGGAGCTTGGGGCCTTGGGGTTGCTGTCTTTGGGCCCAGACAGACCAGTTCGAGAGGACATGGGAGAGACCAATCCAGTGAGCACCAGAGAAGGTTTAGAGGTGAAATGCGTTGGACCAGGTTTAGAACTGGAGAGAACATCAGAGCTGAGATTCAACTCAGAGCCTGGTTTAGAACTTGGGCTGGTTTTGTGATTGAAACTGGTTTTAGAGTCTGAAGGAGTCAGAGTTAAAGGATCTAGGTCATCCTTTGACCCCATACTAGATTTAGAATCCACATGTATCTTAAAATTGGGGCTGGTTTTGCTTGCTTTGTTTTCTGTTGCAGTTTTAGAATTAAGGCTATCTCTGGACCCCGTCCTGGACTTACAATTAGGACTGGGTTTGGTGTCTAGGCTGTCCTTTGATCCTAAACTGGTTTTGGAAGCAGAACCACTTTTAGAATCCAGGCTGTCTTTGGACCCCATTGAGGTTTTAGAATTAGGACTGGCCATGGAATCTAACCCAGCTTTAGAATCCAGACTGTCCTTTGCCCCCGTCAGGGATTTAGAATTTGAACCGGATTTGGAACTGGTTTTGGATCCAGAAACAACACTTGATTCCTTACCATCAAGATTCTCCTTGGATCCAGATGCGTCACTGTTTCTGGCCCCTTTTCTCTGTGTGGATTGTTTGGGACTAAGGGAACTCGGTTGAGGAGTCTTGGCACTAAGCAGGGACACTTCAGTCTTGTGATTTTGCATTTTTTGTACTACAGGGGGCGTCTCAGAGCTGTGCGTTTTTGAGTCATGTCTTGTGCTTGCTTGGTCTGGTTTTTGGGTTTTGGCTGTCGTTGTTGGGGTTCGATTGGCAAGTTTTGGACTAATAGTGTTTGAATCCCCTTTCTGATTGTGAATATTTGGGCTTACGGGAAGGTGTAGCGTCTTTGGTGACTGTGTCTCAATGGTAACTTCTTTTCTGGATGTTGGCATTTTTGGGCTAACTGTTATTTTGTTTGTTGTCTTTGTTGTCAGTGCAACATGTGGTTTTGGGTTTAAGACGCTTGGAGGTTCTGCTTTCTGTCCTTGCAGTTTGACTCTTTCGGTTGTTCTGGGGCTGCTCGTGATGGTTGTTGGTTCCACCTGGTTGGGTTTTGGACTTACGTGCATCTTTGGGCTGAGTGAAGGAGCACGTTTAGGGTTTGGGGATTTCAGTCTTTGATCGCCTTTGCTGTTCGCCAATGCCTCAGCTGTTGGTGAGCGAGACAAAGCTGGAATTTTGCTTTTTTGTCGCAATGGATCATCTTTGTCCTCTGGCGAGGTCGCAGGGATCGTCAGGGTGTTTGTTGACTTGCCTGTTTCTATGGTAACTGGTCTGCCTTTATTCTTATCATCCTTTTTGTACCCTCCGGGCAGCTTCTGGGTCTCAGCGGCCGGGCGGGGGTTGCTCTGCGATGTCAGATTGAGGTTGAGGTTGAAGTTGGGCTCCGTTCCCCAGTTAGCATTTGGCTCAGTGTTGCCGAGATCATCTGTGAGCTCCGCCTCCTCTGGAATCGTGCATTCTGATTGGACAACATCCTTCCTGCGTGTTGAAATACTCTGGGAGGTTTCCATGGTGAATTTTATTTGTGGAAATTGTCAATCGCAGGTCAGCACCTGAATGTAGAAACACATATAAATCATGGAATCAAGACTAAAGATATTGTTTTCTGTGAGCCGTCTGATGCTATTATGAATTTTAAAAAAATGTTAAACCTTTAAATACATTTCCCTGGCTGCTAAATATCAACTCAGTAAATGCTGAGCTATTTTCTGTCACATAGACAAATCCTCCTGGGGTCAGGTTTTCCTGCTGTGCTTGACACATCCACATTCATGATGAGATATGGAAAATGTCAGTCATGTAATATGTTTCAAAGGGGTGTAAGGATGAAAGATGGAATAATGCACATATTCTGAAGGGAGGATACTACATATGAATATAATAGGAATATTTTCACTGTAAACATTTGTCTTGTAAATTAACAATAAAATACTGGCAGCAGGGTTTCCAGCATTCTACTGTTAATTGTACAGTTTCATTGATTTTTACAGTGGACTAAAACACAGTATAGTGCTGAAGCTAGTTGCAATATTGTTGCTGTAAACAATGCAGTCACTTTTTGTAAATAGAGCATAATAATTTGTAAATAAAGCCAATTACTACGAATTAAGCGCTGTCTTCACTGTCTTCAACCTCAGTAATTTTAATATTCCACATACTGAATGAATTAGTTAAGTAAAATACAGGCATTAAAAAATGTGGAACAAAAGAGACTTAGAAAATATCACATATATATATCATATATTTCATGGGAAACAGCAAGCTACCTACAAATATTGCCCAGAATGCATTGTTTTCTACAGTATAATACCTTTTTAATGGAAAACAGTATGTTACTGTCACAATTTGGCTGTTTTCTTACAGCAATCTGTTACAGTGTAGCAGTTGTAAAAGACGTATACAGATATTTTAGCTAAGTAAAAGACAAAGATGACACTTTATAAAACGGGTACAAATCACATACTTGAGTTATGCAGAACTGATGTATGACTCGTGATGATTTAATGCATGAATTCAGGCAGGATGTGTTATGGATTCCTGTTGCTCTCCATCAACATTGTGACTTTTATGTGATTTGTTCACACTTAAGAGATCAGTTCAGGGATGTGGATTCACAGTCACTTCATAAATTCACTGATATGTGACCAAGTGAGTTTCTCTAACATAAAAATGTATTTCAGGACTGTCCAGGACGTGATATTTCTCTGTTTCTATGTTGTTGTTTTTAATAATTGTATGTGTCTTGGGCTTAAACATGTAATGATTTTGGTTTAAGTGGATCTTTTTTTTTTTTTTTTACCATGCTATACTGTCAGTCTGGTATCACCAAACATTTCTTTTTAAATAATTTCATGAACTATCACTATGCGTTGTCTTGCGTTATGTATGTAATTTCAAGTTATATTACAGTGCTCTGAAAGTCCTTGGTGATGGTTTCTTCCTTGGTGACCAAGGAAGAAACGGGGGCCGAGTCCTTTCAAACTAGAAATTAGCATCTTATTATCTTTTATCACAATTGTATGGTTTATACTTGATTCATTATTTAGCTTTTATCTGTTTTACCTATATTTTATTGTTTATATTGTTCTCATCGATGGTTTATAGAAATTCCCATAAAATGAAAACACTGAATTTCTAACAGTATCCAGAATAAGTGTTGTCACTTTGACCCGGGAGGCTGAGCACATCGTGGTGCTGCGCGTTTATGTAAGAAAGAAAGTATGATGTAACTGTGAAATGTGAACAAATCACATCATGTAATGGTGAGTTGATCAACAAGAATCCATGAAGTCATTACAAGTAATGCATCAATGTTATACTAGCAGAATCAGAAGTATTCATTGTGCTGAATGGCTCCTTTCAGAGTGTTAAATTATTGCAGATTATCTATTTATGCAGTTTGAAATTTGTACTTTACATTCAATCACTGTGAAATACATTAAACATGACACACTGTCAATAATAAATAAAAGTATGTATATATTTATTTACTTATTTTTTCATTTATTTATTTTGTGGTTATAAAGCCCCCCCCCCCCCCCCTTTTTTCCCCCCTCTCTCTTTCTTTCCCCAGTTATTTATTTATTTATTTATTTATTTTTATCATGATTATTGCCATCATTATTGTTATTATTTTTTCTTGTATGTGCCTTCTTGTTCTATGTTGTTCACTGTTTGTAAATTAACAAAATGTGCAATAAACATATGTTTAAAAAAAAAAAAACATTCTTAAATTATCATTGGATGAATACATGGTGATTTAAATATAAAAATAATAATAAAACGAGTTAAAATAAATGCTGAATTATTTAAAAAAAAATACCCAGGGAGAAAACATGAAATAAATAAAAGCAGTCCTTATAATTTTGAAACATCTTAAATCTATGTTGACTCATTTGTATATTTTTATTTATTTATTTATTTATTTATTTATATATATATATATATATATATATATATATATATATTACCTCATTTATTTATTTCAGAGGTATTTTTTAGCATGGTCATATTTATAATTATTCATTTAATATTTATATTGATAAAACTACATACAGTAAAGCTCTAAAGGAATACTATAGATTTTAATGGGAATCTACACTGTAAAAATGTCCCGTTGTTTTTACAGAAAAAAAACTGGCAGCTGTGGTTACCAGAATATTTCCGTAAAAAATACAGCACATATGTCAACATCTTTACAGAACATGTAAATTTCACATCCTAAAACTGTGGTAACTTAAAAAAAAAAAAAAAAAACATTTTAAAGTTGTAGTTTATAGCGTCCTTTACTGCTAATTTAACAGGACGATGCTGCTTTTATATTAATTATTTATGCAAAATGTACATGCCGATTTTGCTTATTGTGCATTGAATAGTAAATTAACATTCAGTTATTATTTATTGTGCACTGAATACTAGTGAAATGTACAAGTTCTGTAAAGTTGTTTACATTTGTACTGTATTTTTTGCAGAATTATTCTGGTAACCACAGCTGACATTTTTTTTCTGTAAAAGCAACAGAATTTTTTTTACAGTACCAATAAAAATCACATAACAGGATCTTAAATACACTGTAAAAAAAAATTAATTAATTAACGGTAAAATACTGGCAGCTGTGGTTGCCAGAACTTCACCGTAAAAATGACAGTGAGTGGATTTTCAATTCTAAATTTAAATGTAAATATCAGCAAAAACTGTAATTTAGACTGAATATTCCTGTTATTTTTTAGGGTAATTGTGTCATTCATTCACACATCATGGTATTTCTCCATAATTTTTGCATGAAAATGTTATATTTTTACAGCAAAACTGTGCGTTTCTTCCACTTTATTACAGAAAAAAGTAAAAGTTTTGTGCTATATTTTGATTTACGGTAATTAAAAGTGTCTAATACGGTGATATACAATTTTTAATTTTACGCCCTATTTCTGATGTATTTGACAGTGTTTTACTGTTATTTCTACAAACATTTTTTACAGTGTACAGCTCCTCAGTATCTCACCACAGTATAATTAGATATATATATTATATATATATATATTAAACTCTCTGTACCTGTTCAGGGACGGCAGACTCCGGCTCCGCTGGAAATCCGTTCATGGTGCCCGGTAACCGCCTGACGACAGGAACGCTGTGGCTGCTCCTCGCTCTGCTCCTCTCTGCCTCACCAGAGGATGAATAAATAAAGGAGGAGGAGGAGCAGGAGATCATCATGATGTTCTCTCTCCTCCTCTTTGTAAGTAATTTTGTATCTTTTTTTTGTCATTTTGTGTCTTTTTTTTGTCACTTTGTGTCTTTTTTTGGTCATTTTGTGTCTTTTTTTTGTCATTTTGTGTCTTTTGGTGTCTTTTTTTGTCATTTTGTGTCTTTTTTTGGTCATTTTGTCTTTTTTTAGTCATTTTGTGTCTTTTGGTGTCTTTTTTTAGTCCTTTAGTCCAACATAAAATGTGATTTTGAATCTTTTTTTTTACTTTCAAAACACTATCATGCTCAATAAAGAATTTTAAATGTTGCAAATGTGCATTAATTTCAGAGTACACTGAGACATTAAACTGCATCATTTTCAATTAAATTCTGGAAAAGTTGGTGTGTTCTAAAAATAAATAAATAAAGGAGGAGGAGGAGGAGATCATCATGATGTTCTCTCTCCTCCTTTTCTTCTGTTTTTCGTGCCTTCCTCTTCTGATTCTTCACTCTTCTTCCATCCTCCTCTTTATCTCTCTCTCCTTTTTATTCTTGGCCTCCCTCTTTCTGTTTTCCTGCCAACTCTAACAAGTGGTGCTTCTTCACAGGGGCCTCCAGGGGCCACGGCCCCTGTGAAGAAGAAGCCTTTGGTATGGCGTCATATTTGAGTCAAAAGTCGCATCTGCACGCGCATTTATTTCGTGTCACGAGCGCAGATTTCAACTGCCGCGCGCACTTTTTTGATCTTCGCGTACATTATTCAGCAACCGAGTGAAGCAGATTCTCCCCCGTGCTCGCTCGCGCGGAGCGAGGACTTTAGACACATTGGGGGCGGGGCCAAGGCTGACCCCGGGCCTCTTATGATCGGGGACAGACCTGAAGTTTATTTATATACAGTCTATGAAACAAACAGAGATCGCTAAGTGAACACCTCCTGCAGCAGCAAATACACACTGTACTGCTACAGAGCTAACTGTTAGCCTGTTAGCACATACACACTGTACTGCTACAGAGCTAACTGTTAGCCTGTTAGCACATACACACTGTACTGCTACAGAGCTAACTGTTAGCCTGTTAGCACATACACACTGTACTGCTACAGAGCTAACTGTTAGCCTGTTAGCACATACACACTGTACTGCTACAGAGCTAACTGTTAGCCTGTTAGCACATACACACTGTACTGCTACAGAGCTAACTGTTAGCCTGTTAGCACATACACACTGTACTGCTACAGAGCTAACTGTTAGCCTGTTAGCACATACACACTGTACTGCTACAGAGCTATCTGTTAGCCTGTTAGCACATACACACTGTACTGCTACAGAGCTAACTGTTATCCTGTTAGCACATACACACTGTACTGCTACAGAGCTAACTGTAGCTAGAGGTCGGCCTCGTTAGCGCTCGTTAAAGACCGAGTCGCTGGATTTGTCTCCAGTCATCAATGAGGAGATGTTGATTCTCTTCCGTTTATATCACTTCATTACGCGTGAACTCGCGAGATCTCGTGCGTCCTCGGGACACAGACGGATCCGGTGTGTGTTGACGGACTGCGGAGATACTGTCTGATCATTTAGAAACAAGAAACAGCATTTTTTAACCTTTTTATTACCAGTGATGAAGCGTAGAGTTGTGGTCGTGAACGTCATGAAACAACCGTTGTTGTTGTTTAGATGATGCCGCCGCTACCAGCTGTCAGCAGTAAACTGAAAAGGCACCCATGTGGAGGGCTGGAAAATGACCAATCATAAGAGGCCTGGGGTCAGCCTTGGCCCCGCCCCCAATGTGTCAAAAGTCCTCGCTCCGCGCGAGCAGAGCTCCACCGCGAGCGAGCACGGGGGAGAATCTGCTCGCTGAATATGTGCGCGAAGATCAAACAAGTGCGTGCAGCAGTTGAAATCTGCGCGCGACACGAAATAAATGCGCGTGCAGATGTGTTAGTCACTCGCGCGACTTTTGACTCAAATATGACGCCATAGATCAGCTATTCTCAACCTTGGGGTCGGGACCCCAGTTGGGGTTGCGAGATGATTTCTGGGGGTCGCCAAATTATTTTGGAAGTCAGCTCTGTCTCCACTGTGTTAAAGTGTTCATGTGTTTTTGTGTCTTTTTTGGTAATTTTGTCCTTTTTTTGGTAATTTTGTGTCTTTTTGGTCAATTTGTGTCTTTTTTTGTCATTCTGTGTCTTTTTTTGTCATTTTGTGTCTTTTTTTGTCATTTTGTGTCTTTTGTATCATTTTGTGGTGAATTTGGGTCTTTTTTTGTCATTTTGTGTCTTTTGTATCATTTTGTGGTGAATTTGTGTCTTTTTTGTCATTTTGTGTCTTTTTTTCGGTCATTTTGTGTCTTTTTTTAAATCATTTTGTGGTCAATTTGTGCCTTTTTGGTCATTTTTTGTCTTTTCTTAGTATTTTTTTAGTCTTTTTTTAGTCATTTTGTTTCTTTTTTTGGTCATTTTGTGTTTGTTTTGGTCATTTGTCTATTTTTAGTCATTTTGTGTCTTTTTTGGTCAATTTGTGCTTTTTTTGGTCATTTTTTGTCTTTTTTTAGTCTTTTTTTAGTCATTTTGTTTCTTTTTTTTGTCATTTTGTGTTTGTTTTGGTCATTTGTCTATTTTTAGTCATTTTGTGTCTTTTTTGGTCAATTTGTGTCTTTTTTGGTCAATTTGTGTCTTTTTTTGTCATTTTGTGTCTTTTTGTGGTCATTTTGTTTCTTTTTTTGGGTGATCTGAACTGTGCGTGTGAGATTGTGTTCAGTGAGCGGGGGTCGCGGACAACATGCATGTTAAATTGGGGGTCGCGACTCAAAAAGGTTGAGAACTACTGCCATAGATTGCCGCCTGATTTAACTGCTGTCTGTAAGAGCACTTAGTAAATTGATCAGGAATGCTTTTCTCCCAAGTTATGTTTTTTTTTTTTTTTATTGGGTAGCAATGATTCCTCATTTTTAAAAAGTGGGCCCCCTGAAAACAGAGTTAGAGAAGTAGTGCTTTAGGTCAAAGATAAGCAGCACATCATGTTACTGATGCATGTCCAGAAGTAAAATGTGACTTCCTCTATTTCTGTTTGCAGAAAAGTCCAAGTGGGACATAAGAGCTTTTCCACTTCCCATGTCAGTCTGAGCTGCTGGCTGAACTCTTCAGTCCTTTTCTGGCACCAAACGGATCAAATCTGGCTGAGAAAACACTACGGGAGAGGCTGGTGAGTTCACAGACATCAGTTACTGGATAAAACAACGACTGTGGTAAAAATAAAATAATGTTTACTGGGTTAAGTTATATTTTAGTGTAACTTTTTCTGATGTCAGGAGAGTCTGGTGATTAATGAGCTTTTTCTCTGCATGAACTTAAAGAGTCTTGGGCTATTTTGTCCATTTTTGAATTATTTTCATGTCTTTGTAAGTCATTTTGTGTCTTTTTTAGGTCATGTTTTGTCTTTTTTAGTCATTTTGTGTCTTTTTTTGTCATTTTGTGTCTTTTTTTGGTCATTTTGTGCCTTTTTTTAGTCCTTTAGTCCAACAAAAAATGTGATTTTGAATCTTTTTTTAACTTTCAAAACATTATCATGCTCAATAAAGAATTTTAAATGTTGCAAATGTGCATTAATTTCAGAGTACACTGAGACATTAAACTGCATAATTTTTAATAAAATTCTGGAAAAGTTGGAGTGTTCTAAAACTTTTGATCAGTAGTGTGTGTATATATATATATATATATATATATATATATATATATATATATTATAATTATTATTATTTTTTAAATATTATTATCTTCTTTTTTATTTATGTACTTAGTTATTTTATTTATTCTTATTTATTTATTTTCTCTCTTTCTTTCTTTCCTCCTCCCTCTCTTCTCGCGTTAGTACTTCTTGCTTTGTTTGCCTATTTATTTTCATTGTGTTATACATATAAGTGAGCCATGTTATATATATTTATATATATATATATTGTAGCATCTGCCTCTCATCCACACACACACACACACACACACACACACACACACACACACACACACACATCCACCTGTGATGCCTCTGTGCAAATCATTTATCATTTGTGTTTTTCTTTGTTGTTGTCTGCTGTCTCTACTTGTGCTCCACATGGTGTAGTGTATTTGTCTCTCATGTCACCTTGTTTGTTACGTCATTTCACCAATAATAATTTTTAAAAAAGTAAAATAAATAAAAAACAATGACTTAGAAGGTGTGTCTAAACTTTTGAGTGGTCGTGTAAATATATATTTTATGATCAGAAATGTTTAATCCACCAGGTCTGGCACTATAGTTCAGTGTCATTGGACTGAAAGTGGGCAGTGACCTCTGACCTCTGACAGCCTGAACATTTTCTAACCTGGCGGTGTAAACTAAACAAGTCACATGACCCCTGAAGCACTGTCGCTGATTGATCTGCAGCTAAATATGAAAAATGTCCTGCAGAGTAAAGCAAGGTTATAATAGTTTTGGATTTTTCATTAGTTTTAGTTTTAATTTCGTTGTCAATTTTTGTTTTCAAATTCAGTTAGTTTTAGTTAGTTTTTAGAGTGAGTTCATTAGTTTTAATTAGTTGGGTTTTTTTGGAAAATGCTTAGTTTTAGTTTAGTTTTTATTAGTTGTAGTTGTTTTGTAATGGGGTATTTGTTGGGTGCCAGATTCAATAAGGTCACAATAAATGTTTCCTTTGTTTCCTTTGTCTGATCCATCTCAGCCCCAATAAGGTTATTAGGTCATAAAACCAGATGGATTAAATAGATTTAATATCAACCAAAAGAATTACGTATGAAAAAAGTTGACAAAGACGAAAACTAAGGACATTTCCACTATAATTTTAGTTAGTTTTAGTTAGTTTTGTAACCACAAAATACAGTTTCAGTTAGTTATCGTTTTTATTTTTATTTCAGTTAACGAAAATGTTTTTTCAATTCTAGTTTTTGTTATTTCGTTAGTTTTTGTTAACTATAATAACCTTGGAGTAAAGCATAATTTCATTTTCTGTTCCTCTTCTCAGACGCAGTCTTAACTTCCCAAAATCCATCATGCAAGCGAAAGGACAACGCTCTCTGTTCCTTATTTCTCTTCTGTCTTTCCTGGTCCAGTATAATCCCTTACTGGCCTTTTCACTCAAAAACTGCACCATTGTCTACTCTGAAGACGTGACCATCCTGTGGGTTAAATGTGACAGCCGTGGCCTCGCTGCTATTCCCGATGACATCCCCAGAAATGCAACAATACTCCACCTCGGCTCAAATCAACTTCTAAAGATCCCCAGGACAGCTTTAAAACATCTATCAAACCTCACCACTTTAAACGCTGAAATGAATCAGATTTCTCACATTGACGACGGAGCCTTTGCAGATTTGGGAAAGCTGAGAACTCTTGACATGGATTATAATCAGCTCACAAGCCTGACAGATAACATGTTTGAAGGACTGAGCGAGCTAGTCGAGCTAACTCTGGATGATAACAGGATCTCACATATCTCCCCTGCTGCCTTTCAGTCCCTGGTCAGCTTAGAGGTAGTTTGTCTGAATAATAACCAGCTATATCAAATTAGAGACATTGCTCCAATCGTAAAACTACCAACCATAAATGATTTGCTCCTTGCGAATAACAACTTCACCTCTTTTCAATCAGACGACCTGCCCCTGAACGTGTCAAACCTTCAGGTGCTGAAGCTGAGCGGTAACCCCCTGAGAAGGTTCAGCATCACCGCAGACATCTTTCCTCGTCTGCGGTCTCTGGACTTTGAGGACTGCAGCAGCGACATTGAGTGGGACGTAGCGAACAAGACCTTTCTGAGGAGCCTTACTGAATTGTCCCTTGGTGATTTTTATGTTAGCTTTGAAACGTACAGAGCGATGCTGCAGACCACTGACTCACTACAACAACTTTCCCTGTCTTTAATTATAACAGAAATAGATGGTCTCATAGAGGTCGCCTGTCGAATTCCTTCTCTAAGAAGACTTGATATAACATCTTCCGAAATTAGCAGTGTAGACGATAACCTGTTCCGGTCGTGTTCTCAGCTCACAGAACTCGTTTTATATTATACTGGCCTGTCCAAGCTCTCCCAACATTCACTCATCTCGATGACCCGGCTCAGATCTCTGAGGCTGTTCGGTAACAGACTGCATCGAGTGCCGATCGCGCTCCGAGGACTCTCCACGTTGGAAAGGTTGGATCTGAGTGCCAACGTCATCAGTGACATCGACTGCCTCGACTTCCTGAATTTGACAAGATTAACATTCCTTGATCTCACACAAAACCGCATATCAAATCTTTTAGGATGTGCTTTTCAAAGCTTGTACAATTTGAAATTCCTTCATCTTGGAGAAAATGGTTTATTCACTTTTGACAATACCTTCAAAGTTAATCTGAGGAACCTACAAATCTTGACTTTAGGCAATAATGGTTACTTTACTCTCAGGCCAGAAGACTTCAGGAATCTGTCTTCCCTACAGTATTTGGATTTAGAATCAGACAAACCTTCCACTGTGTACGAGTGGGCTTTTAAAGGGCTTGATCATCTTCAAGCTCTTAGTCTTTCTATCCGTCATTTAGAAATCGAGATCTTCAGAGGACTAACACACTTAGAAAATCTTACTTTACATTTTAGCTCGATATGGAACCAGAGAAGTTCTCTACAAAATGATGAACCACCTTTCTCAAATTTACCTAACCTAAAGACGCTAATACTCAGAGTTCATGACGCAGATTATCCAGATGTTCCACCAGATCTGCTCAAGGGTCTGAACTCTTTAGAGTACTTCATGTCTGAGAAATACTTTTTAAAATCATTGGACCAGGACTTATTTAAACACACTCCCAAACTGAAGAGTCTTCAGATAATCCACAGTAATCTGTCAGATTTAACCCCCGAAGTGTTCTGGCCGATCCCAAACCTGCAGATACTCGATCTCTCCAACAACAAGTTCAAGTCTTTGGACTTCCTGGCCCGGGCCGGCCTGAAAGCACTCAGCTGGCTGAAACTCAGTGGGAATGGGTTGTCGGTCATCAACGAGACGGTCTTCCAATCCCTCCCGGCCTTGAAATACCTCGACCTGAACCATAACTCTCTAACATGTGAATGCTCCAATGCTGGTTTCATCCAATGGGTGCAGAGCAACAACCAGACGCAGGTTGTTAACGGCCACCAGTATACTTGTGCCTTTCCTGTGAGCCAACAGGGAAACAAGTTCCTCGACTTTGACATCAGCTCCTGTTGGATAGACGCTAGCTTCCTCTGCTTCATTTGCAGCTCCAGCCTGGTTGTTCTCACTCTGCTCACATGCTTCATATACCATTTCTTGAGGTGGCACCTAGCCTACGCCTACTACCTCTTTCTAGCCTTCTTGTACGATAAGAGGAGGCGACGGAGGGATACTCCTCACTGCTACGATGCCTTTGTCTCCTACAATGTTCACGATGAGGCCTGGGTCTACCGAGAGATGCTTCCAGTGCTGGAGGGGGAGCAAGGCTGGAGACTCTGTCTGCACCACAGAGACTTCGAACCAGGTCTGTTTGTCTCTAATGTCTTTCTGAAAATCTTCATGATTATGTCACAGAGGAGCAATGAAACCTCTAACTACCCTCAACCAGTGGCGGTTCTACCCTGTGTCAAATTAATAATAAAATGGTCAATTTATAACGATGAACAACGGAATCATTTTTACCTATTTTCTGTTCAAACAATATCTCATTGTACACAAAATGAACCCAGAGTGTGTACATTGTAAAGTAGGCTATTGTGCAATAAAAGCTTTCAAAATAAAATAAAGTGATTGTGCACAAAAATGACAAATGTCATTGTCGTACAAAAATAATTGTTATTGTTGGTAAGTCTTATTGTTTCAATCAATGTATTTGTAACTTTCCATATACACTACTGGTCAAAAGTTTTATAACACAGCAACTTTTCCAGAATTTAATTGAAAATTATGCAGATTAATGTCTCAGTGTACTCTGAAATTAATGCACATTTGCAACATTTAAAATTCTTTATTGAGCATGATAGTGTTTTGAAAGTAAAAAAAAGATTCAAAATCACATTTATGTTGGACTAAAGGACTAAAAAAGACACAAAATGACTTACAAAGACATGAAAAGAATTCAAAAATGGACAAAATAGCCCAAGACTCCATAGAGTTAAGTTGTTAATCCGCTTCTTGTTTCCTGAAAAAGGCCTACTTGTATAATTCTGAAATGTACATTATTTTTCAGTTTTGGTTAAGCTTACCTTTTTTATTTACCTCTGGCAGTTCACCACTTACCTTTGGACCCTTTCAAGCTGTTCATTTGACTTGAACTGCTTGAATTTCAATAAAAAACTGGAAAAATTGGGGTGTTCTAAAACTTTTGACCGGTAGTGTATATTTAAATGACATTTTTAAATAAGCTAAAATAAAGGTTTTGAATGCTTGAATATAATCTTTGCCATTTTTTAACGTGCTAATGTGCCCCTCTGATTAAACACTGGCCCCTCCTTGGCCCCCACAGTAAAACTGGTCTAGAACCGCCACTACCCTCAACTCTCTGCTTCCTCTTTCACAATCATCTGCATTGTTGTCTTCTTCCTCTAATGAGTTGTTTTGCAGCTGTGACTCGTGCTTTATGTTTGTGAGAGAATTTCACATCCCCTTTTGGGACAATCAGGTCCTGAAGTCTTCTGTGGTGTTATTTTCAGATCGGAGACAGCACTGCCTTTAACAAATAGATAAGCATTGCTGCTTCAGATAACTTAACACATAATCATACTTTCATTTTACAGTGAGACTGTTTTGCTCAGACTACCAAGCTTTATCATCCCCTACTTAGAAAGTAACCATTTAGATATGAGATGAGTTAATCTAAATTCAACGCCGATTTTGATATTTGTGCCAATGATTTTAGAGCTGTCAGTGTTAAAAAGTAACCCTGTGCCCAATGTGCAGAACAAGAAAATCTGCATGCCAAATTCCTCGATTAAAAAGGTTTCCAATGCGAGTGACGTTTCAAGATAACAGGCTCCTTCAGACGTCTTGTAACGTGTGAGGAAAAAAAACTGCATTTAAAATCCTTTAAGAAGAAGCTATTGGATGTGAAGATCTTGTTCTGCATGTTGTCAGTGTTTCCCACAAGTTGATTCATCTTTGGTGTCTCGAAACATGATCAACAATGCTCACCATCAATGCATGTCCTATTTTATTAAGAGGTATGGATTTGTTTGAATAGAACATAGCTAGTATAGTTTTAAAAATTATACAATAATTAATATTTTTTCTTGAATTATATAAAAGCTTTTGTAAAAATAATACAAAAATGATCCAGGGACCCCCTGGCACAGTGCCAAGGACCCCTGGTGGTCCCTGGACCCCGCATTGAGAATCCCTGGTTTACACACTGGAACCTGTGCTTATGAACTTTGGTTTGTCGTGGCAGTTTTGACAACTGCACTAAGTTAATGGGTGAGCTGGCCAAACACAAAGCACTCAATACTCTGTTCAGCAGGTTTTATTAGCGCATTCATGTTCCATACACCACACAATTCCGAATGGCTATTTTACAATACAACAAAGTCCCGTACACCGCTCGACTTATGACTGTTGACAGAGCCCACTGGTCAACACGTTCCCCTCAGTCATGGTGTTAGAATTGTTAAGTTCACAGAGTCAGTTCCCACAATGCCTTGTGTCTTGAATACCAAGTAGACTCCTACTTCCCACCATGTGGGAACTGTCCCACCATGCAGGAAACACCAAATTTCCTTCACAGGTTCCACATTATGTGCCTCAATCTAAATACTGTACTGAATCATTTCAGCCCCACGAGGCAGCTCGTTGAAGCAGAACCGAACATTTACAAAGTGAATTGGTGGTTTGAAAGGAGCTGTTTGTTCTCACAGGTAAACCCATCGTAGAAAACATTACGGAGGCGATCTACGGCAGCAGGAAGACCATCTGTGTGATCAGCCGACACTACCTGAGTAGCGAGTGGTGCTCCAGAGAGATCCAGATGGCCAGGTGGGACTCCTTTATCTATATACAGTCTATGAACCCTACACAGATGTAGAAGAACGAAATAAACCTGGTGAATGGTTTAAATGCTTTGAACAAAAGGATATTGGGCAACAAACTAGCCATGTTTATTGGATTTCTCATAATCCGGTGTAGGGGTATCTGGCTGCAGATACAAATTGCCTCCAGCAGGGGGCACCAAAATATGTAGGGGTATTTGAGTTGCATTTATATGTATGAAAAGCGCTATATAAATAAAGTTTGATTGATTGATTGATAAAAGCTAATTTAGGTCAATTTTGCTATCAGAAATTGACTAAATTAATATTTAACACTTTAAATGAATTAATGTTATTTTCGGGGCACCACCTCTTTACTTAGAAAGAGGAAAGATAGCAAATCATAGTAAATTTTTTTTTTCAAACCTTGGAAATCTGCCCTAACAGACTTAGATTCCCAGAACCCTTTCAGTGCTCCGAGTGCGAGATGTGAAAAAATAAAAAACTTTGTCATAGAGCTAAACCAAATAAATCACCGGAAAGGTCTTCGCCTGGAGAGTAACATATATCAATTTCAAGGTTCTATAATATTCTTGCTTTGGGATATTGACCTTTGAACCTTAACCCTGGGGCATATTTAGATGATTATAACTAAGAGACAAAAAGGGTTCCAGACATGAGACCTACTGTTATAGAAAGGTGTTGACATGGACTATAATGTGAGCATAGTCACTAAGGGGTGGGAGTGGGGGGGCTTTAGGATATGCTGAAAAAATAACAAATCCCCCATTGAACAAGACAATATTTAAATTCTGATGCCAAAAATGTGATTGACATCCCCTCAAACCCCTGGAAAGCCACTAATTAAGTATTTCCAACTTCCAATTTTAGGGGAAACCCTGTTTTATTAAAAAAAACTACAACTCCCTAGACCTCTCTTCAGTACTTATGTCGACATCAGTAAACTTTTTGTAGTTCTTCCGTATTAGGGTTGTGAAAACCTATTTCTACCCAATATATCGAATATCACACACTGTCTAATAAATAATTATACTGCATGTATATCATTTAGGCTAAAAAAAGACAACAGGACGTTCAGTCCTGGATATTTAAAGCTAAAGAATACCTTTT
The DNA here is from genome assembly GCF_030273125.1 of Centropristis striata. NCBI lineage: Eukaryota > Metazoa > Chordata > Actinopteri > Perciformes > Serranidae > Centropristis > Centropristis striata. The sequence continues at coordinate 34,166,885 of NC_081533.1, forward strand.
TTTTTATTTTATTTTTTTACGTTTGCTGAGAAATGTTAATATACGACTATGTTTGGTGTCTGCAGCTTCCGTCTGTTCGATGAGCATGAGGATGTGTTAATCCTGCTGTTTATGGAGGACATCCCGGTCCATCAGATGTCCCTGTACCACCGGATGAGGGGTCTGATAAAGAGACGCACCTACCTGAGTTGGCCCCAGGCCGGTCAGCACACCGGAGCCTTCTGGCAGAACATCAGGCGAGCTCTGGAGACGGCTGGACGTCCCGCTGATCACACACGCCCAAACCTCATTCAGTGACGATTCATTCTGAGGTTTCCTTCAGAACCAGACAAGACATTTTTGTAGATCGCAGATATACATTTTAAAAGGGAATTGAAGGGACTGCTCTTACCTGTAAAGTTCATTTATACCTGAACCAGCACTCAGTGAGCTATTTGTGACCCACCGTTCAGCAGAACGTTCCAAAAAAGCACACGTCATTATACATACACGTACAGTTCACTGTTGTTAAAAAAGGCTGAAATTTCTGTGAGTTTAGGCTACAAAACCACTGACCTAGGTTTAGCTAAAAAAAAAAAAATCTGGTTAGATGTAATAAAGGACAGTTTAAACAGTAAATAAATGTACGTAAATGACAGAAGTGAAGTAGTTACGAGGGTGACGTGAGCAACTTAAGTAAAGTAAAAAAAAGTAAGTTACGTAAAAAATCGTAAGTTTGTAAAAAACATAAGTTTCGTAAAAAACATAAGTTTCGTAAAAAACATACGTTTCGTAAAAAAATGTAAGTTCGTAAAAAACGTAAATTTCGTTAAAAAAATATACGTTACGTAAAAAAACGTAAGTTGCATAAAAAACCCCACCCCACCTTGAAAGTCACGTGACTTGGAACAAACCAATAGGAAAAAATATCAATGGGATGGCCACGGGATATGACTGTCTTTAACTTGCATTGTAGCGAAATCCGTGTCAGTTTCACGGAAATTTGAGCGATTCCGTGGCTATTCCACGGATTCCTGTGAGACCAGGTTCGCAAATGAGAAGGTCAAAAACTCAAAATTTCGCTTGGGAACCATTTTTTAAATGCTCCTCACTTTCACTTTTTGGACAATTCCGTCTAGACTAATATGCTCCTCTGAATGTACATGTCCTGAACTGTAACACAGAGGTTTGTGTTGTCCCGACCACACATTGTGTTTTTCTGAATGACATTTAATTCAGCACACTGCTGGTTACCTGGATACCAGCTGTCTGTCACGGCCACCTGAGGGCTGTTTGTGCAGAGGGTGGAGGGGCAGGCCGCCATCAGAGCTACACAAACTAGATCACAAACATGTTTAGAGAGAGAAAACCTGAAGAAAGATTTTCTCTGTAGAGTAAAAGGGAAAAATGGTCTGAGGGTCAGAAGACAGCTTCCAAACCATTTACCACCTACAAGAAAGAAAACTTTTATATCTACAAATAAAATGATCAACAAATTGTTCATAAATTATTATGAAATTTTCGAGGCAAACATATAGTAGCTACAATTTCCGAGTGTTTTAAGCAGCTTTAAATTGATTTTATAAACTGGCAACCAAGTGTAACATAATTTTATTAGTTTAGTCGCTTTTGCTTTTCCTGCTACATGTCAAACAAGTCAAGATGTTCTATGTGTAAAATGATTATTTGGATCATTTGCTGAATTAAAACTTGTTACACCACATTGGGCTGTTCCATTACTGCAAAAATCACTGCAAACACCATTATTTTGGTTAATATTTAGACCACGATTATTTAACACAATTGTCTTAAAATTTAATAAGATCAACAACGTTCTAACCTTGGTGAAGTTCCACTCTCGTAAATATAAACTACCGGTCAAAAGTTTTAGAACACACCAACTTTTCCAGAATTTAATTGAAAATGATGCAGTTTAATGTCTCAGTGTACTCTGAAATTAATGCACATTTGCAACATTTAAAATTCTTTATTGAGCATGATAGTGTTTTGAAAGTAAAAAAAGATTCAAAATCACATTTTATGTTGGACTAAAGGACTAAAAAAAGACACAAAATGACAAAAAAAGACACCAAAAGACACAAAATGACAAAAAAAAGACACCAAAAGAAACAAAATGACCAAAAAAAGACACAAAATGACTAAAAAGACACCAAAAGACACAAAATGACTAAAAAGACACAAAATGACCAAAAAAAGACACAAAATGACAAAAAAAAGACACAAAAGACACAAAAAGACTAAAAATGACTAAAGAAAGACACAAAAATGATAAAAAGACACCAAAAGACACAAAATGACTAAAAAAAGACACAAAATGACAAAAAAAGACACCAAAAGACACAAAATGACTAAAAAAAGACACAAAATGACCAAAAAAAGACACAAAATGACAAAAAAAGACACCAAAAGACACAAAATGACAAACAAAAACACCAAAAGACACAAAATGACTAAAAAAAAGACAAAAAAAAGACACAAAATGACCAAAAAAAGACACCAAAATGACAAAAAAAGACACAAAATGACTTACAAAGACATGAAAAGAATTCAAAAATGGACAAAATAGCCCAAGACTCCATAGAGTTAAGTTGTTAACCCATTTCTTGTTCCCTGAAAAAGGCCTACTTGTATAATTCTGAAATGTACATTATTTTCCAGTTTTGGTTAAGCTTACCTTTTTTTATTTACCTCTGGCAGTTCACCACTTACCTTTGGACCCTTTCAAGCTGTTCATTTGACTTGAACTGCTTGAATTTCAATAAAAAAATGGAAAAATTGGGGTGTTCTAAAACTTTTGACCGGTAGTGTAGATTAAACTCAACTATTTCCAATCAAACATAAAGTTATTTATAATGGAAGTGTTTTAAATATAGTACTAAAGCAGCGTCAGCAGCTCAGCCAATCAGAGGCCGATGCTACCTGACAACAACAGCTGACTTTGTCCTTTTATTGTGTGTGTGTGTGTGTGTGTGTGTGTGTTTGTGTGTGTGTTTGTGCACCCAGCAGTAGTCACATTATTCATTTTGTTGATGGACGTGCAACACGGCACACAGGAAGCTGTTTTGTTCCTATTAAAGAAAAAACCGACTTGATTAATTAATTAATTAGTCGGAGGCCAGATCCAGCAGAGTGAAGAGAGCAGCTGCTGAGACGCAGCATGTGGGAGGAGAGCTTCGACACAGAGCAGTAAGTCTCCTCTTCTTCACTGGTTCACCTCTTCTTCAGGCAACAGACAGAAAATCAGACATTTAGAATAAAAAAAAAAACACTCTGATAAACGGCCTTCAATCTGAAGAACTGAACCCACAAACTGAAGTCAGGATTTTTCTGTCGAGAAAGATTAAAGTCTGAATGCAAATTTAAATGATACTGTTCATGTTTAACTGCTGCAAGCACCATTCACATCCATTAAAAAATGATGTACTTACATTAAATTAAATTAAATGTACACTACCGGTCAAAAGTTTTAGAACACACCAACTTTTCCAGAATTTAATTGAAAATGATGCAGTTTAATGTCTCAGTGTACTCTGAAATTAATGCACATTTGCAACATTTAAAATTCTTTATTGAGCATGATAGTGTTTTGAAAGTAAAAAAAAGATTCAAAATCACATTTTATGTTGGACTAAAGGACTAAAAGAAGACACAAAATGACAAAAAAAAGACACCAAAAGACACAAAAATGACCAAAAAAAGACACAAAATGACCAAAAAAAGACACCAAATGACAAAAAAAGACACCAAAAGACACAAAATGACTAAAAAAAGACACAAAATGACCAAAAAAAGACACCAAAAGACGCAAAATGACTAAAAAAAGACACAAAATGACTAAAAAAAGACACAAAATGACCAAAAAAAGACACAAAATGACTTACAAAGACATGAAAAGAATTCAAAAATGGACAAAATAGCCCAAGACTCCATAGAGTTAAGTTGTTAACCCATTTCTTGTTCCCTGAAAAAGGCCTACTTGTATAATTCTGAAATGTACATTATTTTCCAGTTTTGGTTAAGCTTACCTTTTTTTATTTACCTCTGGCAGTTCACCACTTACCTTTGGACCCTTTACAGCTGTTCATTTGACTTGAACTGCTTGAATTTCAATAAAAAACTGGAAAAATTGGGGTGTTCTAAAACTTTTGACTGGTAGTGTACTTTTAGGTCACTTTCACATATAAATCGTGATAAAACTTTCAGTGGAGAAGTTTAAACATTGTTGCATTTTTCCCTTGGTTTGGTTTCTTCCACACTGAACTTTATGTCAACAAATGTCCTTCATGTGTTGGACAGAATATATTTTCCTTCTCATCTTTAGATCTGAAACTTTTTCAAACAACTTTAATGTATTGTTGGTAGTTTTTTCATTTTTACGCAGCACTGATCCGCCACCATTCTGTCACTATTGTTCAGACTTTGTTGTTTTTGTGTTGTTTGTGATCGTCTGACCATATTTGGAGAAGAGCCTTTACCTCATCATGACATCACGTCTGTCCACCAGACGTTTTTCAAGCCTGCTACGTACGTGCTGCTGTTGGTTCTCACATTTTTGCCTAAATTCACCCCAGCACGCTGTATGTTCTGGTTCTCACCTGCAGAGAACCGAACACAGCTCCAATAATCTGCTTCTTGAGAAGCTCCGCCACAGGGAATATTTGTATAATGTGTCAGTTTCCTCCTGATGAAAGTTTGTGTAGGTACACTGCAAAAAAAGAAAAGTTGGGTGAACTCAAAATTTCAAGGCAACAAACTTCGATAAAATTTTAAGTTGGACAATTAAACTAAATATTTTTAAGTCTTGTTTTTGAGTTTGCTCAACTCTGAATTTCTCTGGCACGATTGTAACGCCGCTATAAATGTCAGCTAATGTTGTGACCACAATTTTGAGTTAGCATTGATACGCTAATGGCTACTCTTGTAGCTGTAACAAGCAGTGCCGCTAGCATCAGTTAGCCGCTAGCATCAGTTAGCCGTTAGCTTTCGCTAATGACCGAATTTCACCGCTTTCCCGCATTTCGCAACAAAGAAATAAGAGTTATCAGAACTATTGTCCCTTGTTGTGAACCCCAACTTAAAGATATAAGTAACAACAACTCACCAACTTGTTTTTGAGCAGACAACTGGCTTCCTTTGTTGTGCTAACTTACATTATTGCCCTAAATGTCAGTAATTTATATTTCCAAGTTTTACCAAATTAAATCACTATTTTAGGCCAAAAAATACAAGTTGGCTTTTTTGCAGTGTAGCTTACAACGTGTGTGTTTCTGTGTGTCTACATGTCGACCAGTGAGGTCAGCGGGAAGCCGGATTACTCGCCGGTGTCCTGGCGGGAGTATTTCAACCAGAGGGAGGATGTGAGCGTGGGGCCGGCAGACAGCAGGGACGTCTTCAGGATTTATAAAGCAGGAAACGATGGACCGCTACTGGTCCTGCTGCACGGAGGAGGACACTCGGCCTTGTCCTGGGCCGTCTTCACCGTGAGTATCTGGACAGTCGAATGACTGATGGTGCTTACATCCTCAATATCAGCGGCATTTCTTTGTGTTTTTCTATGTTGCAGACAGCCATTGCCAGCAGAGTGACCTGCAGGGTCCTGGCCATGGACCTCCGGGGTCACGGTGAGGCAATATGAAGAGAAGGTTTTGATAAAACCAGCAGTTTTTCTTAAATTGTGCTGACAAACAGATGGTAGTAACCAGAAGGGCCCGGAGCTCCGCCAAGGCCTCGCCAGCCTTACTGTGTATCTGTCTATTATTCTGATATTCTACCAGCAGTGTGAGCTCTTCCATGGCCCATGCTGATAAAATCAGACCAATAGTTTCATAATCATAATGGCAAACAGGCAAACAAACCAACCGAACCAAAATCATCTCCTTATAGTCCGGCGGTTTAGGACCAGATTTGGGAAGAAAGGGGACACGTCGGACAAAAGTACTAAATTCTTTCCACATGCTCTCTATCACTATAGGTTTAAATTTTTGGTAGGAGCCACTTCATCAAGATTGCAGATCGGAGATGGCAGCCATATAAAATCTATGAGAACCAGTATATCTTCTAAGCCACTTAGAAGGTCAATCTTAGTGTCAAAATATACATTTTCTGGGTCAAAGAATAATTTAAAGCTACTGAGAATATCTCTAGATGATCAAATAGATATGTTCATTTTGGCCATGTATTTACATAATTATTAGATTCCAAACACTTTCAGCTCAGGATTCTCTGCTGCAGCACTTGAAGCGAGTTGCCTACCAGTCTGGGTGAAAATGAACCTATGGTGATAGAGAGCACGTGGAAAAAATGTGGTGCTTTTGTCCAGCGTGTCCCCTTTATTTAGCTAAGCTAAGCTGACTATTAGTGGAGGTTTAAGAATACATGCAAGAAGTTGGTTTGTTGAGTCTTGTTGCTATCACTGGTTCTTGGAAAGCAGCAGTGAAAGGAACAGTCAGCCAGCATTCTTGCTTTTAAATTTAGTTGAAATACTGCAAGAGGTTACATTACTTGACTTTCTGCTAACATTAATCCTGGACTCATACATGACATGTCGGCTGTAAATGAGCATTCTTGTTCTTTTCAACGTGTCTTGTCTTTTTACTGTAGAGTGCTTCGAGTTGCATCATTGCCAGATTTCTTTTTATCTCTATAAAAGGTGACACACTGGTTCGCCAATCAGACGACCTCTCCACTCAGACCATGTCCAGGTAACAAACAACACACCACACAAACAAACACTTCCAGAAACCACTAAGCCTTTTTAAAGAAGGTAGTTCTTGACTCCTTGTTTGCTCCATCCAACCTCTCAGCGATGTAGCCAATGTGATTGGAGCCTGCTACGGTGAGACTCCGCCCCCGATCGTCCTGATTGGCCACGGTGTTGGCGGGGCGATCGCAGTGCATACAGCCAGCAACATGCTGCTGCCAACCACTGTGGGGCTGGTGGCCATAGATGTGGTGGAAGGTAAGAGTGCGTTTTCTTTGGATTTTATTGGGAATATTATTAATGTTATAGTGAATATATTTAGTTCACATACACTACCGGTCAAAAGTTTTAGAACACACCAACTTTTCCAGTTTTTTATTGAAATTCAAGCAGTTCAAGTCAAATGAACAGCTTGAAAGGGTCCAAAGGTAAGTGGTGAACTGCCAGAGGTAAATAAAAAAAGGTAAGCTTAACCAAAACTGGAAAATAATGTACATTTCAGAATTATACAAGTAGGCCTTTTTCAGGGAACAAGAAATGGGTTAACAACTTAACTCTATGGAGTCTTGGGCTATTTTGTCCATTTTTGAATTCTTTTCATGTCTTTGTAAGTCATTTTGTGTCTTTTTTGGTCATTTTGTGTCTTTTTTAAGTCATTTTGTGTCTTTTGGTGTCTTTTTTTAGTCATTTTGTGTCTTTTGGTGTCTTTTTTTTGTCATTTTGTGTCTTTTTTTGGTCATTTTGTGTCTTTTTTTAGTCCTTTAGTCCAACATAAAATGTGATTTTGAATCTTTTTTTTACTTTCAAAACACTATCATGCTCAATAAAGAATTTTAAATGTTGCAAATGTGCATTAATTTCAGAGTACACTGAGACATTAAACTGCATAATTTTCAATTAAATTCTGGAAAAGTTGGTGTGTTCTAAAACTTTTGACCAGTAGTGTATATCTACATCATTGGTGTTCTTTTCCTCCTGCAGGTAACGCATCGGAGGTACTTCACAGCATACAGAACTTCCTCAAGGGAAGACCCAAGTCCTTCAAGTCCGTAGACCACGCTATAGAGTGGAGGTGAGCATTTACCACACAACCTACCCAATTAAACACACATATATGCATCTCCATCAGCCAGAGAAAAAATCTGATTGTAATCCACCTTTAGAGTTAGCTCTCCTCCAGTCCAGAAGGTGGTGGTTATCCCTCTGTAGCTGCAAAGAACACCAGAAGAAGAAATACACTGAGGAGTTTAGAATTAACAATTAGACATTACAGCAAGTTAATTATCTCAGTCATTGGCCTGTCCAAGTCATTGTCAAGTCAAGTCTTTTTTCTGTCCTTGCAGTGTCAAGAGCGGACAAATCAGGAACCTGGAATCTGCCAGAGTCTCCATGGTTGGTCAGATCAAGAGGTAGGCCGGCTCTGACTAGAGGATTAGAGGTCTAAAGCCTTCTTAGGGAATGAACAGGGTTCCATCCACTGTTCTAGGCTTCTAATGTGAGAATTTACAGTGTATTGTGTTACACATTATGTTCTCAATCCTAGACGTAAACAGGTAATCCCTCTCCTCTCACTTCCTGTCTGTTCAGATGTGAGGTGGAGGAGGCAGACACCCTGGAGCAGGCCAGCCCGGTGAGCGACGTGGTTGTCGAGCGCAACGAGGAGTTCTACGATCAGAGCTACATCGACGACAAAGAAAACAACGCTTCAGAGGTGAGAAGTTATACACTGAGAACCATTAAAACACTTAGAAGTAGGGCCGGGACTTTAACGCGTTAATTAAGATGAATTAATTACACAAAAATTAACACGTTAAAAAAATTTACGCATTTTAATCGCACTTATTTTCGCGCCGTGGAACGTTTCTCACTGGATGAGTTTCAGGTTGACCGATTATACTGGAGCACCAACTACCGTTGATGAGTTGAGACAACAACAAACCACAGTGAACATGAAGGAAGAAGCTGATGAGACCTTTGGTTGGCCCCGTGGATGATGGGACATTTAGTTACTAAAAACCAACGGATGGAAGCGTCCATAAGAGCATGGTTGTGTTGCTAGGCAACAAGGAATTCACATATCACCTCAATGCTAAACATATAGCAGCTAGCAGCTAGTGTGCTAGCTAGCGTGGATTGTATTTTACTTAAAAAACCAAAGTATTCTAGTTTACAGAAGTTTACTTTCCACTGTTCTCAGGTCAAATATTTATATGCAATTAAAATGTGATTAATTTTGATTAATTAATTACAAAGCCTCTAATTAATTAGATTAATTTTTTTAATCGAGTCCCGGCCCTACTTATAAGATGTTCTGTTTACAATTATCCTTCAAATTAAAATAGCAAACATGTAATTTCTACTGGCAATGACACCGTTGATTTTCATTCAATCAACAGATCTTAAGTCTCAACAAAAACATATATAACAATACTTCAACTTTCATTAACCTAACCACAACTACTAAAATTCACTTTTTCTCATAAACTTTAGCAAACTTACACATCCTCATGTATAATACTTATATGATCCCATTGATTTACACTTATTTGCCAGCTTCAGCCAACACATGCAGACCGTATATACGTTAATTTGCTCAAATTCCTTTGTTTCCTGTTTCTCCATGCACATGAATGTCTTAATGTTTTATTCCTACTGCTTGTATTACTATTTAAACCCCTGTGTGTGTGTGTGTGTGTATGTGTAAGAGTTTTTACATGTGGCGTGTAGACCTGTCCAAGTCAGAGAAGTATTGGGACGGCTGGTTCAGAGGAACCTCCAACCTGTTTCTGTCCTGCAAGCTGCCCAAACTCCTGCTGCTGGCTGGTAGGTGGTTCAAACTCTACAAGTTATTTTATGGGAAAATAGTAAGACCTTTGTGTAGTAGTCGAGACGAATTTCAGAATAAAGGCCTCCTATAAGAAGTGAGGAGCATTTATGGTCCAAAAAAAATGGTTCCCAAGCGAAATTTTTAGTTTTTGACCTTCTCATTTGCATATCAATATGGCGGCCGTTGGTCGTTGGACAATTTCCCCTTAGTTTTTTTGTAAGTAGGCAATCAAAGATGAGGAAATTAAGTTTCTGGATCTATAGTCTAGAGTCAGAGCAAGGATATAGTGGAGGCTCAGTGCCTTTTTTATGTATATTTATATATATGCAAAATACCAACTGGAACATTTAAAAGTGATATTGATTGAATATTTATGTTGGCCTTAAAAAATGACACAAATAATGCTTAATTTAACCTTAAAAGTTGGTATTTTGCATATATATATATATACATACATAAAAAAGACACTGAGCCTCCACTATATCCTTGTTTTGACCCTAGACTATAGATCCAGAAACTTAATTTCCTCATCTTTGATTGCCTACTTACAAAAAAACTAAGGGGAAATGGTCCAACGACCAACGGCCGCCATTTTGATATGCAAATGAGAAGGTCAAAAACTTAAAATTTCGCTTGGGAACCATTTTTTTTGGATTCAGCACCCTTGGAATAAGTAAAGTAGGCCGGTTCCTGACTTGTACCCATAAATGCTCCTCACTTTCACTTTTTGGACAATTCCGCCAAGACTATATCCCAGCTTGTGTGAAAAATATAAACTGGAGATTATCTTTTCACACTTTTTCCAGGAATCGACCGGTTGGACAGAGATCTGACTATCGGACAGATGCAAGGTGAGATGCTGATTCTCTCGTAGTGAAGTTGCAAGAAAATACTGATGGAAAATGATCTATATATAGATGATATGACAGTTATAGAGTTTTGAAAACATGAGGTCTTTCACAAACAGTGAATTAACTCTATGATGTGCAAACTAAAGAGATAAAGATCTGAGATCATTTTATCATCAATCTACAACTAAAGCATTTATATTATCACTGGAAACCAAAATTTCCAAGCTGTCTAACGTAACTAAACACATCATGACTGGCACTATTTTTCTGGGAAACACAGCAGTTGAACGTGAAGTAAAGCTGAGAGGAATTAATCAACAAGGAAACAGAAAACATGTCCGAAACATGTTTTTTTACCAGTGAACACTGTGGGCTGATGGGAACTGTAGTCTCAGAGAAAAACTGCCTCATGTAGAGAAACGCTGCTGTACTGGGACTACTTGACATTCTTGGTACAGTGTGTCTCCACACTCACTGAGAGGGAAAAGGTGAGGACGTCCTCACGGCTCCAGAGACGTCCCTGAGGACGCACACACACATTCACACTCAGGTGAACACGGATAAACACACCTTGAGGCGGCAGCTCCTCTCCAGAGACAGCTGCTGCTGTCACTCAACAGCCACGCTGGAGCTGACAGCAGAGAGGAGAGAGGAAACAGATCACATACACTACTGGGCAAAAGTTTTACAGAATTTAATTGAAAATGATGCAGTTTAATGTCTCAGTGTACTCTGAAATTAATGCACATTTGCAACATTTAAAATTCTTTATTGAGCATGATAGTGTTTTGAAAGTAAAAAAAAGATTCAAAATCACATTTTATGTTGGACTAAAGGACTAAAAAGACACAAAATGACAAAAAAAAGACACAAAATGACCAAAAAAGACACCAAAAGACACAAAATGACTAAAAAAAGACACAAAAAAGACACAAAATGACAAAAAAGACACCAAAAGACACAAAATGACTACAAAAAGACACAAAATGACCAAAAAAAGACACAAGATGACAAAAAAGACACCAAAAGACACAAAATGACAAAAAAGACACAAAATGACAAAAAAAGACACCAAAAGACACAAAATGACTAAAAAAAAAAGACACAAAATGACCAAAAAAAGACACAAAATGACAAAAAAAGACTAAAAAAAGACACAAAATGACCAAAAAAAGAACAAAATGACCAAAAACAGACACAAAAAGACACAAAAAGACAAAATGACCAAAAAAGACACAAAAGACACAGAAAGACACAAAATGACAAAAAAAGACACAAAATGACTAAAAAAAGACACAAAATGACCAAAAAAAAGACACAAAATGACCAAAAAAAGAACAAAATGACCAAAAAAAGACACAAAAAGACACAAAAAGACAAAATGACCAAAAAAGACACAAAAGACACAGAAAGACACAAAATGACAAAAAAAGACACAAAATGACTAAAAAAAGACACAAAGTGACTAAAAAAAGACACAAAATGACCAAAAAAAAGACACAAAATGACTAAAAAAAGACACAAAGTGACTAAAAAAAGACACAAAATGACCAAAAAAAAGACACAAAATGACTTACAAAGACATGAAAAGAATTCAAAAATGGACAAAATAGCCCAAGACTCCATAGAGTTAAGTTGTTAACCCATTTCTTGTTCCCTGAAAAAGGCCTACTTGTATAATTCTGAAATGTACATTATTTTCCAGTTTTGGTTAAGCTTACCTTTTTTTATTTACCTCTGGCAGTTCACCACTTACCTTTGGACCCTTTCAAGCTGTTCATTTGACTTGAACTGCTTGAATTTCAATAAAAAACTGGAAAAATTGGCCTGTTCTAAAACTTTTGACCAGTAGTGTGTGTGTGTGTGACAGAGGAGGATGAGTCAGTGTGTTTGTGTGTCTGTGTGTTTGTCTCCAGGGCGATTCATGATGCAGGTGCTGCCCCCCTGTGGACACGCAGTGCAAGAAGACAAGCCAGACAAAGTAAGAAACTGTTCATTTACTCAAGTACCCACCAAGGTTATAATAGTTTTGGATTTTTCATTAGTTTTAGTTTTAATTTTGTTGTGAATTTTTGTTTTCAAATTCAGTTAGTTTCAGTTAGTTTTTAGAGTGAGTTTGCTAGTTTTAGTTTAGTTTTTAGTTTTAAAATGCTTAGTTTTAGTTTAGTTTTTATTAGTTTTAGTTTTTTTGTAATGGGCTATGTGTTGGCTGCCAGATTCAAAGAGGTCATAATAAATGTTTCCTTTATTTCCTTTGGTTTATCATCTCAGCCCCAATAAGGTTATTAACTGTTTTGTATTGTGGTTCTAGTGTAAACATCCCAGTCTCAGTAAACATATTCACCATGTGTTGCATGTTCAAATAGAAACACTGAATTATGAATGAAAAAAGTTGACAAAAACCAAAACTAAGGACATTTTCACTATAATTTTAGTTAGTTTTAGTTAGTTTTGTAACCACACAATACAGTTTCAGTTAGTTATCGTTTTTTTAAAAACTCTAGTTTTTATTTTTATTTCAGTTAACGAAAATGTTTTTTCAATTCTAGTTTTCGTTATTTCGTTAGTGTTCGTTAACTATAATAACCTTGGTACCGGTAAATCTAAATGATGGTGTTTTGTGTGTTTAGGTGGCTGACGCTGTGGCCTCCTTCCTGTTGAGACACAAGTTTGCTGAAGCTAAAAGAGAAACTAAGAGGTGAAATCAATAATCAGATCCTGAGCTGGCACAGGAGCTCTTTCCTCTTAGTTTCATGTTTAAGAAAAAATATATACATTAGTGATGCTCAGGATATGTTCTCCCTTCTCTCTACAGCTCCAACTCCTTCACACAATGAGATCTGCAGGTAAAACCTCTACTTCATTTAATCGCTACAAAAATATATAAAGTTAATGACAGTCATATCCCGTGGCTATTCCATGGATATTTGTTCCTATTGGTTTGTTCCAAGTCACGTGACTTTCAAGGTCCCGGCGGTCAGAACAAAAAACATGGCGGACAGTTCTCTCATTTTTAGTGAAAAAAAATCAATATTTTGACTTAGTTTCTGCATAAAAATGGATTTTGATCACATTTCTAGCGAGAAATATATGTTTTATTTTCTAAATATTCACTCAGTGAATGTACATAATCACTTTGTATGTTGGAATAGCCACGGGATATGACTGGCATTAACTTGCATTGTAGCGAAATCCGTGTCAGTTTCATGGAAATTTGAGCGATTCCGTGGCTATTCCACGGATTCCTGTGAGACCAGGTTGGATATGAGTAGGCTATATTAAGGCCATTCCTATGCCTTGTTATGAACCGAATGGTATCAACTCATTTTTTGGGTTGATACCATTTGTTACACACATTTGGTACAAAGCTATACCATTTTAAGCACTTGAGAATCCCCTCCAAGATATCACATTAATACAGAAAGAAGGGACTTTTTAATGTTTTTTCTCTCTTTTTCAGGTTTTCTGACACCAGCAGAAAAGGATTCAGGGACCAGAACTTCCTCCTCTACTGGTAGATGCTGAAGTCTGAACAGTTTAAACCTTGAAAGCTGAGACTGGCAGTAAATACACAAACTAAAGCTGTCGAATGCTTCATAGCTACAGTAAGCTAACAGCAGCTATGAGCCATTAGTCTCTGCCTTAGTTTGTGTATTTCCTGGTCTTGAACTGCTACTTTTACCATATAATATGTTGACAGAAAACTTGACTTTCTGTATGAACAACATACTACACAATAATCCTGATTACTCACAACTGTTTTGTTATAATTTGGTTTCTCCTGCCAAACTGAGTTCACGAAACCTTTACAACTTTTTTTTGTTTTTCCCGTAGTCATTCAAGGTAGTTTTGCTAGCCAACGACCAAGTTGACACGTCCATTCCTCTGGTTAATTAAAGCTAGTCTTTCTGGCTTTGCAGGATTTATAAAATAGCAGCTCACAAAATCTGAATGAGCAATTTTCTGGATGTGCGGGACTTTTAAGCTAGTAAACAGTTAGCATTCAGGCTAACAGTAACTGCTAACTAGCTAACAAGCTGGTAGAAATTTTAACGAGCAATAATCTGCATGAAATTTCTGCTGCTTCTCCCGGGTAGATGTTTTTTCTGTTACTATGATTAGATTTAAATCTGTCTTTGCCTGTTCAGAAGTTCTTGGATGTTCCTGTTTACATAAACAGGATGTAGCTGTAGCGCTCATATGGCGAAATATCACCAGATGCATGTTTGTTGTTCAGTATAAAATTTACTGTGAGCCATCTCCAGGTTTTTTTTGTCTTCAATTTTCCATTACTAATAATTTCTCCATGTTTGTGCCCATGAACAAAGGTGTTTTATATTTGGTTTTAAACGAACAAAAGGAGAAAATATATAAGCATAATAGACAGCAACATTAAAAAAGTGGAAACATTTCTGGAGGAAAGCAGAGGTACCAGTTTCTTCTGATCACTCTGAAAAAATAATTTCTTCATTTTTCTTCATAAAACACATATGTAGACGTTCAGGAAGAACTGAGGATGCTCAAAGTGAAGTCGGTTCAATGGTAGCAGCTACAGTTTGGCCTAAAATGCTTTCTGTTCGAGGGGAACTTTCAGCGGTTTTTTCTCTCAGTAGCCTGAAATGTTACAGGAGCAGCTGCAGTTGATTGCTCTGCTCTGATTGGTGGCCGCCAGCTGCCAAAAATTCAGAGCAGTGAAGCTTAAAGTTTTTGAAAGTTTGATAAAATGTTGCAGTTGTTGTCGTCCATACCAAGGTTATTATAGTTAACGAAATAACGAAAAACTAGAATTGAAAAAACATTTTCGTTAACTGAAATAAAAATAAAAACTAGAGTTTTAAAAAAACGATAACTAACTGAAACTGTATTTTGTGGTTACAAAACTAACTAAAATTATAGTGAAAATGTCCTTAGTTTTCGTTTTTTGTCAACTTTTTCCATTCATAATTCAGTGTTTCTATTTGAACATGCAACACATGGTGAATATGTTTACTGAGACTGGGATGTTTACACTAGAACCAAAATACAAAACAGCCAGAACTGTAAGAGTTAATAACCTTATTGGGGCTGAGATGGATAAACCAAAGGAAATAAAGGCAAAAAAATTTATGAATCTGGCACCCAACACATAGCCCATTAAAAAAAACTAAAACTAACACTAAAACTAATAAAAACTAAACTAAAACTAAGCATTTTCAAAAAATAAGAACTGAACTAAAACTAAAAAGCTCACTCTAAAAACTAATTGAAACTAACTGAATTTGAAAACAAAAATTCACAACGAAATTAAAACTAAAACTAATGAAAAATCCAAAACTATTATAACCTTGGTCCATACATGTTTGATATCAGTTCAGTTCAGTTTGACTGAATACTTTGTTGGTCAGTCTTTGGGTTGGACTCTCATTGCGGAGAAATAAAAAGACTGAAGTGAGATCAATAGACTGAGAACTGCAGTTAAACAGTAAAATGGCAATTTATTGTATCGCAACACTCACCAAATCACAATAAAATCGTATTGTGACTCAACTATCGGGATAAAATCATATCGTGGGGCCGATTCGCTGATTCACACCTCTGGTTTTCACCAACAAAACTAAAAATATTACTTATTGTAAGTCGCTTTGGACAAAAGCGTCAGCGAAATGACATGTAATGTAATATAAAAGATATTGATAAAATTCTTGCATTTAAAAAAAAAAAAGATGACACAAACAACAGTTCTGGAATAAAAACAAAAACTTGCATTAAAATTTTATTTAAATTCTGTCCTGAATCAGAACACGTGCAACAACTGAAACACAGAAACAACATTGTATTTACACGTGTGTATGTAGGTACTTTTGTGTTTGCGTGCACAGGACAACCACACAAACAGACGCTCTGTAAAACAATTAATATCGTAGAAAGACACACAACGCCCCTTCACACCCTGTTGTCATGGTAGCGGAGGGGTTACCATGGCTACAGACGCATCGGATCGCCTCGACTTTCACCTCTGTCTCTCTGGAAGGATCGGAAATGGTATCACGTTCTTTTCTTTGCTGATGATGCCCTCGTCTATAGCTAAGATTAAATGCTAATTTATGTTCTTAAGAATATTTTAACACTGCTGCTGCTTTCATTTCCAGTTTCAGATTAAATGTATAACCCCGGGAGGATTACGTACGTGGCTCAGGATTCACCTGCTTCAGGAGAGAGTTCAGAAATAACACAGATTACAATATATGGCGACATATATGGCAGTCGGACTACAAATACATACAATCTGTAGTTCAATACGGACCAGGACTCATTTCCAGGATTATTCCCTGATCTAGTTCAGATATTTTTAACATCATAGCACAAAACAATACCATACATTTCCCCCCCCCAAAAAAGGTAAATGAACAAAAAACAGCTTTGGAAATATGTGAAGAAGTAAAGCAAGACAAGTCTAGTAGAAAAAGGAAAAGCAGAAGAGAATAGGACGTTTATAAAAGGCAAGAAGAGACTTTTCCAGAACCTTCCAGAGAAACAGAATTAAAGTGCATTAACAAAAGAGGCTGAGCAACCAATCAGGACACAGCATCCAGGGGAAACAGCCAATGGGCTGCAAGGAGAGGCGGGACCAGGACAAATCAACCAGACGTCATTACTGACAGTGACATGAAGGTCCCGTTTTTAACCCAAAACGGATTATTACCAGGTATTTTGTATAGAAGTTTGGGAATTTTCTTCTTTGCGGTACCGTTATTGGAAAAGTTATGTCCTGCAAAACAGGAAGCTGTGGCTGAATTTGGTCGTTACATTTACTGCCAAAAACAATTTTTCTGCCTCCTAAAGGCAATAAAAAAAAAAAGTAAAAAAAAAAGGTTTGTACAGGTGTTTGTGCAAGTTTTCCATTTCCCTTCTACTTTTATTTTGACGACGACTGGTTAAACATTTACAAAATGGTGCTTGTAAAGAAAAGCTCCATCTATCATGAAACTTTAATTCTATTTAATGCTAGAGTGGTTAGAAACAGGTCAATCATTTGTTTTATCTCGGAAAAATACAACCGTCCTGCCAAACCTTTTTTTTTTTTCCTTGATTAAAAAGTCAAACTTCTCAATTACATTTTTTCCCCTCAAAGGGTGTACCAAATGTGCTTGAAGCTACGATGCCGTATAAGGGTCAAGTATGGAAAAAAAAAAATACAGACCCGGCGGAGGAGCGTAAAATTAGCAAATTTATGAGAAAAAAGTTCGGTGTCTGGTGACCATAATTCCCTCAGAGTTTAAACAGAACAATGATTTAGAATTTGAATATGTTAATGAACGAGGCTTCAAACTATTTGGAACATCCCTAAATATAATCCTGTCAGACTCAAGTTCACAAGAGTATGTACATAAATTTAAAATATTAAAATTTTAGATACTTACAGTTACGGACGTCTGGGTTGGTAACAAATCTGTAAAAGGGACCAACATGCCACAGCAGCCTCAGTCTCACTCCAACAACAAGACAAATTAACTCCGTTAAATTCATTTTCTTGGGAGCAGCAGAACTGCAGTCACAGGAAAACGGGTAAGAAAAGGAAACAGTGCAAATGTGAAAATAAGAAGGATTATTGGGTAAACTCCTTGAAAATAAAGCTTACAACACGAAGAGACTTGAATTAAAACAATATTCTCTGAAAAATGGCCAAGACAAAAGCGTACAAATCCAACATCTTCATATATATTACAGCAAATTCATTCTGCACCAGTTCACCAGTGTTTTAAATTAACTAGTGTTCGTTATAGACTTGGTAACCGACTGAACTGAGAGTGAACTGAGACGGAAGAACAGAGAAGCAAAGTAGGAAGAAACAAGATAAACGTCTCAGTCCAAAGATTTCATGTGATATCAGCAGAGAAAACTAGGAAATATTTTACAGTTTTGCATGATATACGATTATTAGATAGTTTGCCATTATTTCACGACTAATTTAATTGTTGAAGCTCTACCTCTTTCTCTTAGAATTTGGTACCAATTAATAGAGCTTAATAACAAAACTCAATTACATTCATTAGAGCTGATTGGAAATTACCAATCTCAGTATTTCTTATTTCTTTGTCTTTTTTTAGCCAATTGCACAATTTGTTTTGCTTAAATCCCCTTAAAGTCTGCATGTCCAGGATCTAAAAAAGACAATTCCTTGTGCATGCAGAGCTGTAGAAAGTCTTAAAATACACTTAAATGTTCAATTTTATGTCTCAAAGTCAGCTTCAGAAGTTATAACGTAGTTATTTCTAGGAAAACAGGTCCCAATTTCCATTCAGACTAATTGGAAAAAGGTTTTAAAATAGACAACAATAGTAAAATAAACCTTACAGCGTTGGTTCTCCGGCCTTCACTCACACTCAGTTCTCTCAGGTTCAGTTTTATCATCAATCCGGCCTCAATGTTTACGGACAAACTTACAATAGTTTAGATTCATATCGCCAAGGTCCTCTGTGCACTGAATGTATGTACAATTACACAAATAATCAACACGGAAATCTGCCCGATCAGTACTCAATCACATTGAGGGTCACCAGGCCGCGGGTCAGTCTCTGCTGCTGGGAGTCTTCGTTACAAAAATAAACGTCTCCTCTGGTATCAAAATAGACGACAATCTTTATCTCTCTCTGCAGCGGCGGCGGCGCCACCACGCGGTCTGCACACCAGTTTGGCAAACCGACAGCAACGCCACGCGGCGCGGTGAACGTATGGAATATACAGTTTATATTTACATGCTCGGCATCTCACTAAAGCGGGGAAGGATTCTTTACTAAAGGCCGTCTCTCTCTACGACTTTGGGGCTTTCTATCGTCTTTCACAGCTTGTTGAAATTTGGGAGACGACGGGTTTGCTCGAGTTGGGAGAAAAAGATCCCCAACTGGCAAGTGAAAGATCCTAATTGTTGATTGTCAGGGTTAAAGATAAAGGTGATTTTTTAGAAGGACACGGGTCGTCAGGCAGACGGACAGCAAACAGAACAAGGCAACGGAGAGACGGGGTTCCTACGCCGCATTATAGATGCTTACGACTCATAGTCTAGACGGAATTGTCCAAAAAAGTGAAAGTGAGGAGCATTTATGGGTACAAGTCAGGAACCGGCCTACTTTACTTATTCCAAGGGTGCTGAATCCAAAAAAAAATGGTTCCCAAGCGAATTCTTTTGTTTTTGACCTTCTCATTTGCATATCAAAATGGCCGCCGTTGGTCGTTGGACCATTGTCCCCTAGTTTTTTTGTAAGTAGGCAATCAAAGATGAGGAAATTAAGTTTCTAGATCTGTTGTCTAGGGTCAGAGCAAGGATATAGTGGAGGCTCAGTATCTTTTTTATGTATATATATATATATATATATATATATATATATATGCAAAATACCAACTGGAACATTTAAAAGTGATATTGATTGAATATTTATGTTGGCCTTAAAAAATGACACAAATAAAGCTTAATTTAACCTTAGAAGTTGGTACTTTGCATATATATATATATATATATATACATAAAAAAGGCACTGAGCCTCCACTATATCCTTGCTCTGACCCTAGACTATAGATCCAGAAACTTAATTTCCTCATCTTTGATTGCCTACTTACAAAAAAACTAAGGGGACAATGGTCCAACGACCAACGGCCGCCATTTTGATATGCAAATTAGAAGGTCAAAAACTCTAAATTTCGCTTGGGAACCATTTTTTTTTTGATTCAGCACCCTTGGAATAAGTAAAGTAGGCCGGTTCCTGACTTGTACCCATAAATGCTCCTCACTTTCACTTTTTGGACAATTCCGTCTAGACTACCAGGTGTAAATGGTGTAAATAGAGAAACGACTCCGTGAAATGTGGCGGTGCAGCCGTTATGATCCGTCACCGGTTCAAACCTTCTACGTCTTTCACATTAGGAATTACATTCCACATTTCATCAACCTTTGTCACACTGAATAATATTCTGTACAGGCCGGCTAACAGTCATTTCTTGATGTCGTACAGAGGAACCCTGTTTGGAACCACAGCCGAGGACAAAAAGCATCCAAACCAAATACTGTCAGTACGACTGCACTGTAAAGATAAAAGAGCCTTGAACTATACAGACAGGCAAAAAGAGAAAAAACTAAAAAAATACTGCGTGTAGTTGTGATTTAATACTGCAGTCAAACTGTAATACTACGACAGGGGCTCCACCGTGTTCAGCTAAAAGAAAAAATCAATCTCTGGTGTGTCCTTTAAAAAATAAAGTCTTCCTTTCCAAAATGAAAAGTCAGTCACTGCAGACATCAAGAAACAGCACCGGGCCAATCAGAGGGAGCGAAAATAACCAGAGAAACCAGACGAGCAGCCCTGATGCTGAGTCCCGTCCAGGTTTGTTTAGTTGTGCCTTTCCACCCGAAACAACCAGAAGATTCCAGGAAAAGGTCCCGAGACAAGATCGCCCCTTACTGAAGTACGACAGGTAGAAATACGCAGGTTCATCCAGATTCCTGGATCGCTCACAGACACTTTTAGAAACACACACTGGTGTTTAGAGTTCTCACGCATCCATCAAAGATCCTCCGGGTTTAAGGATCGGCCGTCCAAGAGCAGATCCTCTTCTGGCAGCAGACTTCCTCAGGTCCTACCCTGTTCAGTACCGAGTAAAACATCTCGTGGAGACTCGAATCCCATCCGACCTTTGAGAGTAAAGAGACGAATGTCTTGACGAGTTCCACGACGTTTGAAATGAAGGTCTGTATTTATATTTGAACTTCTTTACGTGACGGATGGGTCGGACCAAGGAAGAGACCGTCGGACCAAACAAACGCAGGAAAACGTGGGTCGATTAAGACACCTGCACGGGTTGACAACAGACAGGTAGACTAGATTATATCCCAGTAGAACACCTGGAGAGCTGAGTTACACCACGCTGGATCAGGTCAGGTCCTGGTCCAACCAAGTGCCCCAGAGGAGACTAAAACACCGAGCCAAACCAGGTTCTTTGAGTCCAGATAGAAACCAACACGCACACATTTATCTAACTCAGGTCCACGATGTGAAAACCCATCAAAGTCTAGATCCTGGTCCACCTGGGGGCCAGATAAGTTGGTTTGGTTTAGCTAAGGTCCGAAGAGAAAAACCCGGTCAAAACCAGAACCAGGTCCTGGGTCACGCTCCGTCTAGTGCAGTCAAGTTTTGGCTTGGATCTGGTTTCAGTCAGGAGGTTCTCCACAGATTCAGGTCCACTGAAGTCTTTTAAAGATCTCAACCTGTTTAGAGTCTGTTTTGGCCCAGGGTTCTGGTTTGGTTCTGGTGGGCTCCTCTCAGGACTTCTCTCCCAGCTGGGACTGCTCCATGGAGCCCTCCTCGTCTGAGAGACCCGTTTCCACGGTGATGACCAAGGACGCCACGGAGGCGCTGCTCGCCATCGGCTGCAGCTCGCCTGGAAGAAGGGGGACCAGGTTAGACCGGAGAGCAGGACCACCACCAGAAATCAAACAGTTCTCTTTATTCTTTGATTAGTCGATTAATTTATCGATGATTTTAATTATCCGATTGAATGCTTAACTTAAGTATACCTGTATAAGTATTTTACAAGTTCATTTAAGGACATAAGGCACAAAAATTGAAATTTGAATAGTTCAGACTGGTTTCTCATTTACTTAAACTTAAGATACAGTCATGGAAAAAAGTTATAAGACCATTGTTTTCTTGCACTTCTTTATTCTTCCATTTTAATGCCTGCTTCAACTACAGGACATTTTTTTTTTGATAAATATAATGAAAAAAAAAAGCTGACAAGAGTTTAATTTAAGAGCTGATATCTAGACACTTATGTCC
Organism: Centropristis striata; assembly: GCF_030273125.1. NCBI lineage: Eukaryota > Metazoa > Chordata > Actinopteri > Perciformes > Serranidae > Centropristis > Centropristis striata. Next base: position 34,189,070 of record NC_081533.1, read on the forward strand.
AAACCAATGTACCTTTAGTTGTACCAGGTATTAAAATGAACAAGAAATTGAAAAAAACAAGGGTGGTCTAATAATTTTTTTCATGACTGTAGATTCTTTTGTTCCTTCATCTTCAAATCCTGTTTCAGCAGGAGGAACTTGAATCACATCAAGAAAATGTTATGGAGCAGAAACACCACCAGGTGTCAGTATAGAACCACTTATTAGTGTCTGTGTGTGTAACCAGTGTTTGTGTCTGTGTGTGTAACCAGCATTAGTGTCTGTGTGTGTAACCAGTGTTTGTGTGTGTGTGTGTGTGTTTGTGTGTGTGTAACCAGCATTAGTGTGTGTGTGTGTGTGTAACCAGTGTTTGTGTGTGTGTGTAACGTGTGTGTGTGTGTGTGTGTGTGTGTGTTTGTGTGTTATCTGTGTGTGTGTGCGTGTGTGTGTTACCTGTGTGTGTGTGTGTGTTACCTGTGTGTGTGTGTGTGTGTTACCTGTGTGTGTGTGTGTGTGTGTGTGTTACCTGTGTGTGTGTGTGTGTGTGTGTTACCTGTGTGTGTCTGTGTGTGTGTGTGTGTTACCTGTGTGTGTGTGTGTGTGTGTGTGTGTGTGTTACCTGTGTGTGTTACCTATGTGCTACCTGTGTGTGTGTGTGTGTGTGTGTGTTACCTGTGTGTGTGTGTGTGTGTTACCTCTGTGTGTGTGTGTGTGTGTGTGTGTGTGTGTGTGTTACCTGTGTGTGTGTGTGTGTGTTACCTCTGTGTGTGTGTGTGTGTGTGTGTGTTACCTGTGTGTGTGTGTGTGTGTGAGTGTGTGTGTGTGTGTGTTACCTGTGTGTGTGTGTGTGTGTGTGTGTGTGTTACCTGTGTGTGTGTTACCTGTGTGTGTGTTACCTGTGTGTGTGTGTGTGTGTGTGTTACCTGTGTGTGTTACCTGTGTGTGTGTGTGTGTGTGTGTGTGTTACCTGTGTGTGTGTGTGTGTGTGTGTGTTACCTGTGTGTGTTACCTGTGTGTGTGTGTGTGTGTGTGTGTGTTACCTGTGTGTGTGTGTGTTACCTGTGTGTGTTACCTGTGTGTGTGTGTGTGTGTGTGTGTGTTACCTGTGTGTGTGTGTGTTACCTGTGTGTGTGTGTGTGTGTGTGTGTGTGTGTTACCTGTGTGTGTGTCTGTGGTAGCTGTAACAGGGCTGTCTCTCAGCGTGTCGGGGTCCTGGTAGTCCTGAGGGAGTCCCACCCGGCGGACCCCGGGGTCCAGCACCACGGAGGAGCCGGCCTCGCTCAGCGTGCCGTCGCTGGAGGCCCCGGAGACCACGGCCTCCAGCGCCAGGGCCCCGACCCCGCCCACCCCCACCCCCCCCACGCCCCCCAGGGCCAGGTCGTAGTCCAGGGGCAGCTCGTCCAGGCAGTCTGCGTTCAGCTGGAGAGAGAGGAAAAGGGTTTTAATATCAAACACAAACAAATTAAATATCTTCTTTTTTGGTGTTGAAAAAAGGGGTTTTCTCACAGTTCAAGAAGAACTTTTGTTATCAACAACATCATGATTATTTATTTTGTGGTTATAAAGTGTTCATACTATATATAAATGTTTATACTGGTGCCTTGACAAAAATTGTAAATTCTACCAATAGTCAGGCGGCTTAGCGGAAAAAAAGGGGACACGCCGGACAAAAGCACCACATTTTTTTCCACATGCTCTCTATGACCATAGGTTTCAATTTTTGGTAGGAGCCACTTCATCAAGATTCCGGATCGGAGATGGCAGCCATATGAAGTCTATGAGAACCAGTATATCTTCCAAGCCACTTAAAAGGTCAATCTTGGTGTCAAAAAATACATTTTCTGGGTCAAGGGATCATTTAAAGCTCTTGAGAATATCCCTAGATGATTATATGATCAAATAGATATGTTCATTTTGGCCATGTATTTATGTAATTTCCAACTCAGTTCCTAAGCAGTTGAAAATATATGAATATAGGTCATATACAGTGCATGTATTCTGAAAAATGGATAACGTGCATACATTTAATTGATGAAGCTTAACTTTAATTATCTATTACATTTGCAACTACAAAGATCTGATCTTCTACCAGTATTAGTGTGGACAGTAAAGCACTCAGACTTGTTTCTGCATGAAGGTGTTAGTGAAGCGCTGCAGGCTGGTGTTGAGACTCACAGCGATGCCCAGGGCCTTCAGGATGTTCATCTTGCACATGGGACAGGTACGGTGGTCCAGCAGCCACGGATCCACACAGCTCTTATGGAACAAGTGTCTGCAGAGAACAAGTCACATCAGTTATTTATCACACAGTTAGTTATTTCTGCAGTTCGTCACTCGGGAGCTCGTTAGTCTAGACAGAATTGTCCAAAAAGTGAAAGTGAGGAGCATTTATGGGTACAAGTCAGGAACCGGCCTACTTTACTTATTCCAAGGGTGCTGAATCCAAAAAAAATGGTTCCCAAGCGAAATTTTTAGTTTTTGACCTTCTCATTTGCATATTAAAATGCCGGCCGTTGGTCGTTGGACCATTTCCCCTTAGTTTTTTTGTAAGTAGGCAATCAAGATGAGGAAATTAAGTTTCTAGATCTATAGTCTAGAGTCAGAGCAAGAATATAGTGGAGGCTCAGTGTCTTTTTTATGTATGTATGTATATATATATATATATATATATATATATATATATATATATATATATGCAAAATACCAACTTTTAAGGTTAAATTAAGCATTATTTGTCTCATTTTTTAAGGCCAACATAAATATTCAATCAATATCACTTTTAAATATTCCAGTTGGTATTTTGCATATATATATATATATATGTATACATAAAAAGACACAGAGCCTCCACTATATTCTTGCTCTGACTCTAGACTATAGATCCAGAAACTTAATTTCCTCATCTTGATTGCCTACTTACAAAAAAACTAAGGGGAAATGGTCCAATGACTGAGCAAGATGGGCATTTGGTGGCCATTTGATACAAATTAGAAGGTCAAAAACTCAAATGTTTGCTTGGGAACCTTTTTTTTTTGGACTCAGCACCCTTGAGATATGTAAGGTAGGCCGGTTCCTGACTTGTACCCATAAATGCTCCTCACTTCTTATAGGAGGCCTTTATTCTGAAATCCATCTAGACTACATTGAGCTTCCAGCTGCTTTCACTTTGTGCCGTTGCACAAGGCCAGAAAGACTCTGGATAAACACGGCTTTTATTTTTTTTTTTATCTCTGGAAGCTGGTTTCACAATCGTCAGTCTTGTGGAAAACAAATATTCATTGTGATCTCACCCTGGGCTCAGAAATATTCTTCTGTGATCACAAGAAAACAGTTTGTCCCGAGTCGAGCCCCAAACATCATCACACAGTTATTCTGTGATCACATGACGACAAAACAACAACATCTGTTGTGTAAACGTGTTTTTAGAGCTGAACAAAGTGTTTTTGAAGCTTTAAACTATAAATCAACGCTCTAATGCTGCACAGACTCTTTTCTTTGTGTTTGTCTGTATTGTGTTTAAACCCAGTGTTTGACTGTTTGTGTAGAGTTGCAGATTAAGATTAGACTATACTAATATTAGAACTAGGATTATATTATTTGTAGAGCTGGATTTCACTTTGTGTGATGAAGATATTACCAATAACTTCAGTTGAAAAAGATCAAAACACAACAATGTTTTTATCAAATTAAATATTCTGCTTCAATGGACAAATTCTCCATAGAAGTAATCTGATATTGTGATAATGATATATATCACAGCATGGTGGGTGTTCTGCTGATTCAGTTAATAAATATGAACTGGCCATCTGTTTCTGTAGACTCCTATGTGAATGAAATATGTAACAAAGTAGTTATTTTTCTCATGTCATTACCAAGTTTAGAGCAACGTTAACAGGTCGCCTGAGTTTCTTCTTAAAACACACTCATCCTGATTTTATCTTTAACTTAGAATTATGCCATTTTCTATCATTACTTGTATCTGATGTTTTATGTCTGTTTTTAACCCACTGTCTATTTTTAAAAGTCATCTTAAAACCTATTTTTATTCTATTATTATTTTATTAGACTCTGCTCTTGTTTTTAGTGTTTTATGGTTTGCTTTTATTTATTGTTTTTTTAAATTGTCTTTTAAAAAGCAATGAAACTATTTATTTTAGTGTTTTTTTTTCCTGTTTTATTTATTTTATTGTCTCTTGTTCTGTTTGTTTATGTACAGCACTTTGTTGAGGCTGTTGTTGTTTTAAAGTGCTTTACAAATAAAGTTGAGTTGAGTTAACTTTTACATTTACATTATTATAATGTATTATTATAACATCATTACAGCCAAACACACAGCCATTTTTGACCAAAAGCAGTTAGAGGGTCAGGGTCTAATCTGGAACCAGTTCTTCACGTTTCGCCTGCCAAAGAACTGGATTTCTGCAGGAGAACTGGTTCCAGTTGGAGTGACAGCGACTCTTTGCTGGTCTCCAACCACTAACCACTTCCTTCAGGAGCTGATGTCAAAGACTGATGTCAAAATAATCGGTATCGGCATTAAAAAACCCATATCGGTCGACCACTAAGACGTATACCAGGGGGGATAACCTTTACTAACTAAAGAGCCACTGTTGGCCAAAAAAAAAAAAAAGAGAAAATCGCAAAATGGAGCCGCAAACCTTATATTGAGCCTAAAATGAAAATTAAACAGCCTTATGAATCTAAATTAGCCTACCAACATTATTAATAGTCATACTGAGCATTTATTAATATGATTTTTTAAAACTAGTCTATCTCAAGGAACTCAAAACTAAACTCAAAGTTGGCAAAACTTAAAGGTTAAGGCGCCGGGCCGGAGACTTTCGTAAGCTATGAAGCACATTTTAGTTGACTTAAATGTCCAAACGTTTTTAATATGCTGTAAAAAGGCTATACAGTTTTACAATTAAGGAATACAAATAACTTTTGGTCTACACCATTGATAAATGAACATTTTAATGTAAAAATATGTATTTAATTTTTTATGTCTCAGCCACGGGGAGCCCCTGCAGGCGGCCTAAAGAGCCACATGAGGCTCTGGAGCCACAGGTTGACCACCCCTGACGTATCCTGTAGCGTGATGACATGGCGCCCTAGTTTGTGGAAAAGCAGACCGGTTCTGAGATGGTTGACAGGTTGAGTCAGTGGTGAACCAGCCAGGACTAGAACCAGGATGGTGTTGGTTTAAAGGGTGAGCAGAGTTCCCGTGGTGGTAAGGCTCTTATATATGGGTGAGTTTACCTGCAGGGCAGGATGCGGACCACGTCGTTGGGCTTGTAGCCCTCGATGCAGACGGCACAGTTGTCGAAGTCGGCCTCCGTCTCCTGGTCGCCCTTCCTGATGGTGCGGACCTGCAGCTTGCTGATGGCCTTCTTGGCTGCGTCGCCTAGACGACGCTGTGACACGGAGACAGGTGGAGATATTAATGTAGAAATACATTTAAATACTTTACAACTGCAGTCCTTGGTAGGGATCTGACACTGTTCTAGTGGAGCTCTAGGTCTTTATGGCAGCTGTTCTCAACCTTGGGGTCGGGACCCCAATTGGGGTCTTGAGATGATTTCTGGGGGTCGCCAAATCATTTTGGAAGTCAGCTCTGTCTCCACTGTGTTAAAGAGTTCATGTGTTTTAGTCTTTTTGGTCACTTAATGTCTTTTTTTTTGTCATTTTGTGAGTTATTTGGTCATTATATATATATATATATATATATATATGCAAAATACCAACTGTTCAGGTTAAATTAAGCATTATTTGTGTCATTTTTTTAAGGCCGACATAAATATTCAATCAGTATCACTTTTAAATGTTCCAGTTGGTATTTTGCATATATATATTTATATATTTATATATATATATATATATATATATATATATATATATATATATATATATATATATACTATAGATCCAGAAACTTAATTTCCTCATCTTTGATTGGCTACTTACAAAAAAACTAAGGGGAAATGGTCCAATGACTGAGCAAGATGGGCAATTTGGCCATTTGATACAAATTAGAAGGTCAAAAACTCAAAATTTCGCTTGGGAACCATTTTTTTTGGACTCAGCACCCTTGAGATATGTAAGGTAGGCCGGTTCCTGACTTGTACCCATAAATGCTCCTCACTTCTGATAGGAGCCTTTATTCTGAAATCCATCTAGACTAGAAGGCTCCTGGAGTCCTTGGTTCCTCCTGAAAGCTTCTGCTGCTTGTGACACGTTGACACCATCTTTCTCTCTGCACATAAAGCTGCGGTCACTAACCAACACACCCTCGTGTCAGTGGAAGCAGCTGTGGTAAGTTATGACTCGTGCAAAAACTGTTTGTTATTGGAATTTTTGTAGATCATGTTTCTAATCACTTCAGCTGTTCTGGGGACACTCTGTACTGTTTACATGCACTTAAAGGGATGCTTTGGATTATTTGAAGTGGTTTTTACCCAGTCCATGTATTCCATGTAGTCACAAAAAGGATCTGAACCACCAAAACAAAGACCCACCATAAAAATGTTTATACACCCAAAAAAAACTGTTTTCCTATATTAACAATATGCCCACCGATTTGTTTTGCCATACACAGCTGCTTAACTTGGCACTACTTTTTCTCAACCGTAGAACTTCCATCTTCCAACACATAAACACAATAGTATGCTTCACTCACTGCCACAGATCACCTGTTTTAGTCAGAACTCAGTTGCTAGACTTTGTAATAGGCAACAAATGCAAGAAAATAAAAATGAACCAGAATATAAAGAAGAAATTTTGCAGATTTGCAGACTGGAACGGGGAAACTTCTATGGAAACACTGAGATGAAGCCCAACAGAGAGTAGGAGGTTTCTGGAGGCTCCGCTCTGTAAACCAGGAGTTCTCAACCTTTTTGAGTCGCAACCCCCAATTTAACATGCATGTTGTCCACGACTCCGCTCACTGAACACAATCTCACACACACAGTTCAGATCACCCAAAAAAGAAACAAAATGACCAAAAAAGGAAACAAAATGACCAAAAAAGACACAAAATGACCACAAAATGACAAAAAAGAGACAAATGACAAAAAGAAACAAAATGACCAAAAAAAGACACAAAATTAACAAAAAAAAGAAAACAAAATGACCAAAAAAGACAAATTGACCTGAAAAGACACAAAATGACCAAAAAAGACACAAAATTACCAAAGAAAGACAAAATTACCAAAAAAAAAAAGACAAAATGACCCCAAAAAGAAACAAAATGACCAAAAAAGACACAAATTGACCAGAAAAGACACAAAATGACAAAAAAAGACAAAATGACCCCAAAAAGAAACAAAATGACCAAAAAAAGACACAAAATGACCAAAAAAGACACAAGCTTTAAATAGCTGGTTGGTAGTGAAGTGACAACGAAGCCTCATAAACTATTTTCTATATTTTCTGAGCCCAAGAGATAGCGCTCTTTGTTCATATATGCCATCTAGTGGGGTAAAAAAATAAAGCAAATGGTTCATGAGGCTTCGTTGTCCCTTCACCATCGGTTGGTCATTTTATCTCAGCAAAAGAAATTCCACTTTGTGCATGTTTTCATTGACTGAAGCGGCAGAAGAAGAAGAAGAAGAAGAAGAGCGAGTGGCGCTCACCTGGTTGCGGTCTCGTGCGTTGGCGTATCTGAACCTCTGGATGTAGTAGAAGACGAGCCAGGCCAGCGAGATGATCATCAGCACGATGAAGGAGATGGACACGAACACCACCGACGTCCTGCTCACGTACTTCTGCAGGTTCCTCGTCCCGATGGTGATCGTCATGGTGACCGTCACGTTGCGCTCCAGTAGAGCTGCAACCTCGCGGCCTTTGGGCTCCGGGATCATGATGGCGACCACCTCGCCCGTACCTGGAGAGCGAGGGGAGACACACGGCACGTTAGTCTGAGTGCTCATTTAACAATTAACAGCTTAATTACGTTAAGTTTAAGTGAGTGAATCTTCAACGCAAAGACCAGGGATTAGTCGGTGACCAGGGATTCGTCGGTGACCAGGGATTAGTCTGTGACCAGGGATTCGTCAGTGACCAGGGATTCGTCAGTGACCAGGGATTCGTCAGTGACCAGGGATTCGTCAGTGACCAGGGATTACCGTAATTTTTGGACTATAAACCGCGCCTTTTTCCCCATTTTTCGATTCTGCGGCTTATATCACGGTGCGGCTAATCTATGGATTTTTACAGCTAACGGCCACTAGGTTACCTCCTAAATCTATGGATTTTACAGGTGTCAGTCCACCAACTTTAACTCTCTGGGCTCTATGACCGGTCCGCCAGGAGCGGCGTGCTCCAGCAGGAACAGCTGGAGGCAGGTGTACTACCAGATCGGCTCGGGGTCCTTCAGATACTTTTAAGATATTTTTCACTTGTCTGTGTGTATTTGTGTCGAAAGCTACTTAGTTTGTCGGAGTCGCCGTGCCGTAATCAGCGGCATACGAAGGACCCCGAGCCGATCTGGCAGGGCGCCGGAAAAGAGTGAAACAGGTAGCGCGCAAAAGTAAAAGTGAAACCGAGAGTGGTACGAGAGACAGAACGAGACAGAACGAGAGACAGAACGAGAAACAGAACGAGAGACAGAACGAGAGACAGAACGAGAGACAGAACGAGAGACAGAACGAGAAACAGAACGAGAGACGGAACGAGAGACAGAACAAGAGACAGAACGAGAGACAGAACGAGACCGAACGAGAGACAGAACGAGACCGAACGAGAGACAGAACGAGAGACAGCGCGAGAGACAGAACGAGAGACAGAACGAGAGACCGAACGAGAGACAGAACGAGACCGAACGAGAGACAGAACGAGACCGAACGAGAGACAGAACGAGAGACAGAACGAGACAGAACGAGAGAGAACGAGAGAGAACGAGAGAGAGCGAGAGACGGAACGAGAGACGGAACGAGAGACGGAACGAGAGACAGAACAAGAGACAGAACGAGAGACAGAACGAGAGACAGAACGAGAGACAGAACGAGAGACAGAACGAGACCGAACGAGACCGAACGAGAGACAGAACGAGACCGAACGAGAGACAGCGCGAGAGACAGAACGACATTACGAGAGCGAGACAGTTTGTGCAAAGGAAGTTTTCATGCACAAACTCTCATTATGGAAAACAAAGGTAGAAATGCATATGATGCAGCTTTTAAGTTAAAGACAGTCAATCTGGCTGTAAAAGAAGCTTCCTCAAGCAGCCATCTCTTTCCCCACAATCCCCTCTGTGCACCAACCCTTACATATGCTAATTAAACATTAAAACACCTGCGGCTTATAGTCCAGTGCGCCTCATAGTGCGGAAAATACGGTAGTCAGTGACCAGGGATTAGTCAGTGACCAGGGATTAGTCAGTGACCAGGGATTCGTCAGTGACCAGGGATTCGTCAGTGACCAGGGATTCGTCAGTGACCAGGGATTAGTCAGTGACCAGGGATTAGTCAGTGACCAGGGATTAGTCAGTGACAGCGGTCAGGTGCAAATCCGTCAAATCATTCCTGTAATAGTGGTTTATTTCTGTAGAGAAGCAGCTACTGACGGCAGCAGAAGAAGAATAAAGAGAAGTTGTTTTGTGTCTCGTTTTGAGAAACAACCCTCGTGCCTCCGTAAGCAGAGGTCGAAGGTCAGCTGGTAATGATTCACTGTGGTGCTGAAGGACACTCCAACAGAGAAGTGTGAGTCAAACCACTCCCTCTGCATCCAGGCAAAGCTGATTTGGGCAATTTGGGGATTTTGAGGCTGACTAACGCCCTGATTTAACCCCAAAACACGCAGAGAATCCTGCAGATGAACGTTCACTTCCCTCAAAGATTAAACGGCAGTATTTTTAGTAAACATTTAATTTCCACGTTAAATATTTACCATGAGAAATCGCTACAGGCTTGTACAAAAAAGTGTCAGGGTTAGGGAAGGTAAAAAGTGCAGAATTCCTTCAGAACAGCCGGGAATGTGACGCCGTGTCGACACAAGTTTACAGCAAATGAGTCACTGATGCAGACAGATGTTGTGGCCGACAGGCTGCTGATGAACAGCGAGAGGAGCTGACGGGAGAGACTTTCACAGGAAACAGTGAGTGAAGTGGACAGATCAGGATCCAGGCTGCTAATGACCTGCTCACAGCCCACAATCAGTCACAATCTGGAGCCTGTTTGTCTGTCAAAACTGCATTTCAGACAGTCAAACAGCTCCAGAAACCAGCTCGGATACAGAACACAGAGGATGAGGTTCACCTCGAAGAACCCAACAGTCTTTACTATGAGGAGAACTCTATCTGTTGGAGCTTCATATGACCTCTATGTTTAAAACGTCACAAATAAATTAGTCACTTACACACCAAATGTGTCAACATAGGCTCCTGGTTTAAAAACAATATTAAGTAATATATCAGTCAAGTATTTTGTGAAACATGTGACCTGTTTGGCCCCTAAAACTGGAATAAATTAACACAATTAAACCGGAATAGTTAAAATCCAAACAAATAACCACCTCTACTCTGAACTAGGGTTGTCAAAAGTATCGAATGCCTGGATGCTATTTGACCTCCAAGTACAGCTGTGTAATATATTTACATTATGATATTGTGATTTTAGATTAGATATATATCATCTTATATTCTAGATATCGTAGTATCAGAAATGTCAGGTTTTCCCCCGGTTTTAAAGGCTGCATAACAGCCAAAATATATTTTCTAAAAGTAGTTGTTCCGTTTCATACTTAGTCATTATATCCACATGATTATTTATCAGAAATTAAATCATTTTCTGAAAAGCACCATTAGTCAGCCCGACAATATTGTCGAAATATCAACTTCCAAGTCACATAAAAACCCCAGACTTTCTGATAAATAAATTCTGTCCCAGAAAAAAAAAAAAAGTAGTATCGATACTAGTTCAGAGTGTATCCGGATACAATACTCATTTTCAAAAGTATCGATACCGCCAAAATATGATGCCAAGTCCCCAGAAGCTATGAAAATAAACAGCTGTGGCAGAGTACATAATATGGATCAGGTTCCTATTTACACCGTGGAGAAACCTGCGTTCCAACAACTTATTAAGCAGCTGAACCCAACGTATGCTCTTGCCTAATATTGTGCCCAGCATATAACCTAAAGATATTGTTCTAATTGTTATTGTTTATTGTATTTATTTATTTTGTGCACTACCTCAGACCTGAAGCTTGTTATCATAGTTGCAGTTTCTTTTTGCACAACTGTTTTTTATTATAAATATTTAACCTGTGGTTCTGTTCATTTTTACATGTTGCATTTTTCTTGTTAATAAAAATATTTCTGTTAAATTTTGGGGTCTTTGTTTTTATCCTGGTGGTATCGAAAATGGTATCGAGTATTGAATATTTTCCTGAATATCGGTATCGAGTTGAACTTTTTTTTTTCATTGCACTCACTGGCTTGAGACATGTTGTCGTCTTGATGTTTTCCTGTTTATTGGTGCCACTTGAATCTCATTTAACCTTCAGATGGAATGAGAAATAAAACATTCACTTGATAGAAACATTGGGAGGTAAACAGAGCGTGACTTTGTTCAGAAGTTGATATATTCTGTGTTTCTGTGTGTGCAGTCTCGTTGACCACAAGTTGGATAAATTGGCCCCGAGGCCTCCGCTGAACTCTCCCCAACCCCAACAAACTCTCACAGCAAACTACATCGATTTGTTTCTGCCTAAAAATAAAACCCCAGGGATCAATGTGTCTCTCACACACATAGTGTTCCTGTTCCCACTGAGTTTATACATGACCACCACTTCACCTTTAACCTAGAGCTGCACAAACACTGTGGACATGAACACTTTAACCCATAAGAACCTATGGTGACACCCCTGTAACAAACACTTTAAATCTTCTAGAATCTAATAGTCAGGCAGCTTAGCTAAATAAAGGGGACACGCTGGACAAAAGCACCACATTTTTTCCACGTGCTCTCTATCACCATAGGTTTCAATTTTTGGTAGGAGCCACTTCATCAAGATGGCCGATCCGAGATGGCACCCATATAAAGTCTATGAGAACCAATACATCTTCCAAGCCACTCAGAAGGTCAATCTTGGTGTCAAAATCTACATTTTCTGGGTCAAGGAATCATTTAAAGCTGTTGAGAATATCACTAGATGATTATTTGATCAAATAGAAATGTTCATTTTCACCCAGACTGGTAGGCAACTCGCTTCAAGTGCTGCAGCAGAGAATCCTGAGCTGAAAATGTTTGGAATCTAATAATTATGTAAATACATGGCCAAAATGAACATATCGATTTGATCATCTAGTGATATTCTCAGTAGCTTTAAATTATTCTTTGACCCAGAAAATGTAGATTTTGAGACTAAGATTGACCTTCTAAGTGGCTTAGAAGATATACTGGTTCTCATAGATTTTATATGGCTGCCATCTCCGATCTGCAATCTTGATGAATTGGCTCCTACCAAAAATTGAAACCTATAGTGATGGAGAGCATGTGGAAAAAATGTGGTACTTTTGTGTCCCCTTTCTTCCCAAATCTGGTCCTAAACCGCCGGACTATTAGTTTAAACCCATTTAACAATTCTAATCCGTTAATAGGGTGTCCTGTATTGCATTTATTTTTTTCTGACCATATTTCCTGTCCTGTCACAATTTTGATATATGTTATGGAGATGCAAACAAAAAGGCAATTTATTTATTATTATTTTTGTTACTTAAAAACAAATCTGAAAAACAATTTGTTGTTAAACAGCACTATTAATGTCACAATTTTGATATATGTTGTGGAGATGCAAAGAAAAAGGCAAATTTGTGTTTCTGAAAGCAGAAAATGTGTCTAGTTTATTTAATTTAAAATAAGAAATATTATGAACACAAATACCATCAACGTCCAATGTAACATTTATGTCACATCACAGATCTTTGACATTTAGGGGTAGTTTTTTTTTTGTGGTCCACCTGGTCTGTGGTATATCCCCCATAATGTTCCTTTAAGGATATAATAGTCTAGACGGATTTCAGAATAAAGGCCTCCTATAAGAAGTGAGGAGCATTTATGGGTACAAGTCAGGAACCGGCCTACCTTACATATCTCAAGGGTGCTGAGTCCAAAAAAAATGGTTCCCAAGCGAAATTTTGAGTTTTTGACCTTCTAATTTTTATCAAATGGCACCAAATGCCCATCTTGCTCAGTCATTGGACCATTTCCCCTTAGTTTTTTTGTAAGTAGGCAATCAAAGATGAGGAAATTAAGTTTCTGGATCTATAGTCTAGAGTCAGAGCAAGGATATAGTGGAGGCTCAGTGTCTTTATATATATATATATATATATATATATATATATATATATATATATATATATATATATATGCGCAAAATACCAACTGGAACATTTAAAAGTGATATTGATTGAATATTTATGTTGGCCTTAAAAAATGACACAAATAATGCTTAATTTAACCTTAAAAGTTGGTATTTTGCATATATATATATATATATATATATATATACATAAAAGACACTGAGCCTCCACTATATTCTTGCTCTGACTCTAGACTATAGATCCAGAAACTTAATTTTCTCATCTTTGATTGCCTACTTACAAAAAAACTAGGGGACAATGGTCCAACGACCAACGGCCGCCATTTTGATATGCAAATGAGAAGGTCAAAAACTAAAAATTTCGCTTGGGAACCATTTTTTTTGGATTCAGCACCCTTGGAATAAGTAAAGTAGGCCGGTTCCTGACTTGTACCCATAAATGCTCCTCACTTTCACTTTTTGGACCATTCCGTCTAGACTATTTGGGTCTTATGGGTTAAAGAAGTGAAAACTGTCCTCAACTGAAACAAGCCGACCAATCCCAGAAAGCTTTCTCTGTTATTAAAGTGCTTCTGTCTCTTTATGTTAAATGTGATAAAGCTTGTGTGTGGTGGAGGCAGAAAACAAACGATCTTGTTGTTGAGCAGCTTTAGACTAATCTGTGGGATGAACTGAGGAATGATAAAATCAGCTGATTCCAGGTGGATTAACTCTCTTTACAGCAGAAATCTGTGACTGGAGCAGGGAGAGACTCCCTCCACTACTGATGTTCCTCAACAACACTCACAATCACTAGTTTATCACCTTCACACACTCATTATTGAGACAGTAACCAGCATGTTAACTCATACTAAATACAGCACAATCTTTATGCTAATTTCTGACTTTTATAGACATTTGAGAAACCAAATACAATGCACATTTTTCACTTGTTTTCAAATTGTACACAATTAACAACAATCATTTATATTTGTTTTCTTATTCAACATACATTTTTTTCTCCATTTATTTTACTTTTATAGTTAATTAATCAACAAAAATCACCGTTTTTGGACTTTTAGAGACGATTCATGGATGAAGCAAAATATATTGGACATTTTTCATTAGTTTATGAATTTTATAACAATAAATCAAGGAAGTTAAGCATTCTCTCTCTCTCATATATATTCTCCATATTTTAGCCATTTTTTAGACAATTAACTGAAAAATAAAAATATATTGCAATTTTTCCCTAGCTCCAGAATTTTATAAACAATTAGTTAGCAGTTAATCAACTGATAAACTAAAATATAGCAGACATATGTTCCTGTTTCTGACTTTTATAGTCAACTAATCAACAAAATAATTATTTAACATACTTTTTTTTTCACTATTTTGGGGTTTTTAAAGACAGTTAAATGAAAAAGCTAAATATATTGCACATTTTTTACTAGTTCATGAATTTTATAAACAATTAATCTGGAAAATAACCATCATATTAGCTGATAATAAGAGAACAAATTATTTTCACTAGTTTCTGACTTTTGTGGAGAAGGAATGGAGAATGCAACCACCGTTAACTGACAAACAATAAAACATATTTTTATATACGTTTCTGACTTTTATAGACAATTAACTAAAATATATTGCACATTTTCTACTTCTTTCTGATTTTTTTTTTTTAATAAACATCTTGGAAAGTAACCAGCATACTGTCTGATAAATGAATATATAATTTATCAGACAGCAGACGAATTGTTGAAAAATATTCTGTTACCGGCAGAATTTAATAATAATTAAAAAATAAAAATAAATAAAGAAAGAAATAAAAACTGACCTGACTTGACATGATCAGTGTATATGCTATATACATTTTGTGCCGTTATGAAAACTATTTTTACACAATATATAATGGAGACATTTTTGCTTGGTGTGAGCTATTCAAAGATGTGTTAGCTATTTATTTTTTTTTAAAATAGGCAGCAAATGACTGAACAGTAATGATGATTTTTCATGATGATGATGATTTTTATTATTATTTATTCTTTTTTTTCCTCAGTTATCATTCATATAACTGTCAGACATTGTTATATATGTATATATTGTTAATAATGTAATAATGTATAATATGTTAAATATTTTTTAAATAAAGTTTTTGGTTTGAGAAAGACAGAAAAAAATATATAATAATAATAATAAAAATAATGGTCTCAGAATGAGATAAAGTGTCTGGATAACAAGGTGGATTTTGAGCCCTGCACAGATGTTTTTTTCTGGAGTAAATTGAATGAATGAGTGTGAAGAGAGGAGGGAACCCTCTGTGGAACATGAAGTCCCTGACGCTGGAGAACCCTGATGAGAACCAGGACTTGTTAAAGCCACTGTGAGTGTGTGTGGGTCCCTGAAGGAGTCTCCAGCTGACGGAGGAACAGCTGGGAGTGTGTTCCTGCTCCGTCAGAGCCAATAGAAAGACTTTAGTCTCTTATATAACACACACACTTCATCAGAGCTGCACACACTCTCTGGACTGAATCCAGATCAGAGGAGGGGGTTCTCTCAGACCTGGTGACGCTAGGACACTACAGCACACGCTATAGTTATTATTGTGGAACAAACTGGCAGAATAGAAACAGTAATAATGACTCCAATATATAAATACATCTGATGGTGTTACCACACAGCAGCACAGAAGGAAACTGCTCCAGCTGAAACCAGTTCAAACCCACTGGGATCCAGTTAGTGGTGGACCCATACGGGTTTTTTATGATGCCGATATGTGCTGACGATTTTTTTGGGTCAATTCTTGAAGCCGATATTGCCTTTTCCCCTCCATTTTAGGGCTGTCTAAAGTATCCATACTAAAACCAGGCAGCAACCTCCTGGTCTGAGCATGAAGGCCAACCAGGAAGTGTCTTTAGCCTGCAATCCACCGAAAATTCCAGCAGGGGGCGCTGACGGCGGCTGCAGAAGCATTTTATTCCATTCATTTCAATGCAAAATGAGAAAACTTCTCACTTGATTTATTAGCTCACAAATGTTTTCCAGGACAACACTATGGTCTCAATCACTAGTAAAAAATCTTCTTCAAGACAATTTGATGTCAATAGTTCTAATAATGGCCCCATTTAGAAGAAAATAGAAGATAAAGAATCGTATGATTTGGGGCGGGGCTACCTTTGATTGACAGGTCACTAACAAGGCGAGCCGTCACCAGGAGAGAAGCAGAGCGTATCCACGGCAACGTGTCAATAAAGTTATATATAACGTTATATAGATAGAAAAGAGGACGTTTAGCGGTTTGGTCTCATAACTTTGAGCCTTTCACTGTATTTTCACTTAATGACAGTTTATTTGAACGTTTTGTTCAGTAAATGTCTTGTTCAGTGTTTGGTTGGACTAACAGACACTCCAAGGAGTCGCTGCTCAGTTTTCTGAGGTCAGAAAGATACATTTTGGTTTTGTTTTTTTGCTAGCCAAAGCTAACATCCCAGTTAATGCTCCAGCTCCTCCACAGTCCAAATATGGTCATGCTTCCTGTATCAGAAACAAGATGGCGACGCGTGTAATGCTGAACTCGAGGCTTCCAACGGGCCACAAACCAACTGGTGACATCACTGTGACTACGTCCATTATTCATATACAGTCTATGACTGAAACGTTGTATTATTATTTTCAAAAGTATTGATACCCCCCCCCCCGATGCCTGCACATACACACACACACAGCAGCAGGCCCCTCCCCCTCACCGTACCGTGCACCAGCAGTACTTCAAACTTGGTGAAACATCTTAAGGAGCGACACCCTCTACAGCAGAGGTGTCAAACTCTGGCCCGTGGGCCAAATTTGGCCCGCAGTATAATTATATTTGGCCCGCGAGGAAATACCAAATGACAACCAGAGCTGGCCCGCCGGTATTATACAGCGCAAATAATACTACAAATCCCAGAATGCTCTGCTGGTGTTCTGGCTTGAACACAGTAGATCAGTGTGGAGCAAACTGAGCAACAATTAAAGTGTCTTTATGCACTTTTTCTTGCTAGTCCAAGGCTTGAATGGCTGCACATTCATTGAAGGATATTATTATTAGTCATTTGGTTTATTATTGTTATTTTATTCTCACATTTATTTTTAGCCTGTGGAAAAAAATTACTGTTAAATTTAAATTTAAAGAAGGCCGCATATAAAATAAAGGGACATACGATTTTTATTTAAATTTTATTTAAGAAATGAATGCCATTGATGTGTTTGTTTGTTGTATTTGATATTTGATTTTGCATGTTTGCAATATTAAGTTATATCAAGCTTTGCTTGTTCCATTTCGTTTGAACTTGTTTAGGTCCATTTTTTCAATAAATATCAATGTTGGCCCGCGACTTTGTCCAAGTTTTACATGTTGGCCCACTGTGTATTTGAGTTTGACACCCCTGGTTTACAGCCTTTACTGTGACTTAACAGGTTAGTGTCTTTGGTTTCAATCTGACCTCTTACTGATGTCATCGTGGCCGGTGGCTAGCATTAATGTTAGCCGTGTTATTATTAGCCATTAGCCGTAGCTAGCAATTAAAGGCTGACGTCACGTTAATGATTATAAACAACGTAAATAAATAAATAAGTTAATAAGTTTACATAAATGTTGGTGACTGTAAAGTGTTATTTTCTCTCTTGAATGAAGCAGAGAAAAGTCGACCTGCAACCAAACAGCTACACACAGTGACTCTACCTCTTTATTATCAAGCTTTCCTAATATTGTGCACAGCATATAACCTCAAAATATTGTTCTAATTGTTATTGTTTATTGTATTTATTTATTTGTTGCACTACCTCAGACCTGAAGCTTGTTATCATAGTTGCAGTTTCTTTTTGCACAACTGTTTTTATTATAAATATTTAACCTGTGGTTCTGTTCATTTAAACATGTTGCAGATTTCTTGTTAATAAAAATATTTCTGTTAAATGTTGGGGTCTTTGTTTTTATCCTGGTGGTATCGAAAATGGTATCGAGTTGAAATTTTTAGTATTAGTATTTAGTAGTATTTATTTAGTACCCTACTCTATATAGAGTACTATATATTTGGAATAAATATTACAATCTGAGTGGGTCCATTCTGCATAACGAGTACTTTTACTTTTGATACTTTAAGTACATTTTGATGCTGATACTTTTGTACTTTTACTTCAGTAAGTTCTGAATGCAGGACTTTTACTGTAGTGGAGTAATTTACCAGTGTGGTATTAGTACTTTTACTGCAGTAAGAGATCTGAATACTTTCCCACCACTGTTATGATGATAAGTATAAACAATAATAACCAGGTGAGCCTTATTACCTGAGTGCGGCATGGTGATGGTCTCGTCAAAAATTACTCTTGGGGCATATTTTAATGAATTTTCTAAAGGAGAATAAAGGTTCTTGTATGTTTTATTTAAGGCATTTATTTTGACAGTCTTCTTGTAAGTTCTGTGGTGGATTCTGATAACACACCATGCTCTTATTTTGAAAACTGCATGTATTTAGCAACAGAGAGTAAGTAGCTTTTTGTGATTAAAACAACTTTAATTGTTAACTAATATTAACCTTACGCCACTACATCAAGAAGTTTTTATACAAATTTTAAATTTTATACTTCTACTCCACTACATTTAGAGGCAAATATTTTACTTTTCACTCCACTTAATTTATCTGACAGCTTTAGTTACTTTACAGGTCGAGATTTAACATAAACAAACATGATTAATTAAAAGTGTTTTTTAAATTAAATCTTATAACAGTATATTAAGTAGTTAAAATGAGCCACGTAATATAACGAAATAACCCACTGTTGATAACTCTAAACAATAACCAGGTGAGCTGTACCTGAGTACCAGAAATACCACAGTCTAAAAATACTGCATTTAGTGCCAGGGCTTTTACTTGTAGTGGAGTAATTTACCAGTGTGTATTAGTACTTTTACTGTAGTGGAGTCATTTACCAGTGTGTATTAGTACTTTTACTGTAGTGGAGTCATTTACCAGTGTGTATTAGTACTTTTACTGTAGTGGAGTCATTTACCAGTGTGTATTAGTACTTTTACTGTAGTGGAGTCATTTCACAGTGTGTATTAGTACTTTTACTGTAGTGGAGTCATTTCACAGTGTGTATTAGTACTTTTACTGTAGTGGAGTCATTTCACAGTGTGTATTAGTACTTTTACTGTAGTGGAGTCATTTCACAGTGTGTATTAGTACTTTTACTGTAGTGGAGTCATTTCACAGTGTGTATTAGTACTTTTACTGTAGTGGAGTCATTTCACAGTGTGTATTAGTACTTTTACTGTAGTGGAGTCATTTCACAGTGTGTATTAGTACTTTTACTGCAGTAATAGATCTGAATACTTTCCCACCACTGTTATGATGATACCTATAAACAGTAACCAGGTGAGCCTTGTAACCAGGTGAGCCTTGTAACCAGGTGAGCCTTGTAACCAGGTGAGCCTTGTAACCAGGTGAGCCTTGTAACCAGGTGAGCCTTGTTGTTACCTGAGTGCGGCATGGTGATGGTCTCGTTGCTGTTGCTGGTCGCCACGTTGAAGATGACCACGGCGGAGGCGTTGTGTGCGGCCGCGTGGCGGATCTTGTCCTTGTAGGTGCAGTTGCCCCGGGCGATCAGCGCCACCCAGGCCGCGGCCTGCGCCGGCACCAGGAACCGGGTGTTGGGGTCGCAGGCCTGGCGGTCGTGCGGCGCGGCGGGCAGCACCAGCAGCCCCCGGGCGTCCCGCTTCGGGGAGTGCTCCCCGTAGCGGCCGCACTCCGTCTTGTCGGTGCGCAGCTCCGAGGTGGCCGGGTCCACGTAGGTGATGTTGACGAAGGCCGTGTACCACTCCTCGCGCTCCGCCACCGTGAAGTCCAGGCACAGCAGGTGCACGAAGCAGAAGGACAGCAGCCACGTGGACAGGGCCAGGCTGCGGCAGGCCGCCACCAGCGAGCCCGGGGCCATGGCGCTGCTGCTGCCGGCCACGGAGCACCACGTCCGGCCGGCCGGAGGGCGGTGGGTCGGTGGGTCTCTGGGTCGGAGGGGCCGGTAGCGTCAGCAGCGAGCGGCCGCCTACTGCACCATGCTCCCGGGCAGGACGGTCTCTAACCAGCCTGGGTCTCCTCCCGCTCTGTCTCCCGCGGTTCCTCCGGGTCTACTAACCGAGTCTCGGCTGCCCTCCGTCCGCCATAGTCTCCACAGACACCAACACCCCGGGGACGGCACGAGCCTCCCGCCACACGACTAACCGCCACACGGGAACCGTTACAGGCACCGAGCACAGAGTTAACGGTTAACTAACGGCTGAGTAACGGTTGAGTAACGGTTGAGTAACGGTTAAATAACGGCTGAATATCTACCGTTAGCTTCACGCAGCAGGCCAGCTAAGCTGCATTGTTTTGACTGGGCCCGACCGGAGCCGTTAATCTACCGGGAACCGGACGCTCCACTTCCGGTTATGGAGTGTAAAAATAAAAGCCCTGATATTTATTTCTGTTTATTTATTTTATTTTTTACTTCTATCACTTCCCACTGATCATAACTACCTTTACGTGTAAAATAAAAGCCCTGATATTTATTTCTGTTTATTTATTTATTTACTTTATTTTTTACTTATATCACTCCCCGCTGATAATAACTACCTTTAAGTGTAAAATAAAAGCCCTGATATTTATTTCTGTTTATTTATTTTATTTTTTACTTCTATCACTCCCCACTGTGTAAAATAAAAGCCTTGATATTTATTTCTGTTTATTTATTTATTTTTTCACTTATATCACTCCCCACTGATCATAACTACCTTAAAGTGTAAAATAAAAGCCCCGATATTTATTTTTGTTTATTTTATTTATTTATTTATTTTCACTTATATCACTCCCCACTGATCATAACTACCTTTAAGTGTAAAATAAAAGCCCTGATATTTATTTTTGTTTTTTTATTAATTTATTTATTTTATTTTTTACTTCTATCACTCCCCACTGATCATAACTACCTTTAAGTGCCAGTTTGTTAATTTAAGGCCAGAATAAACAAACACATTTCCTTGTCTTCTTACTGTCATTTTTACATTTTTAACTCTTCAATTGTTTGTTTACATGCCACTGTTGTTTTTTTATTAAAAAAATATTATATATTATTATTATTATATACTATTCTGTATGCGTAATACTTGGGGAAAATATTATTATTGTCCAAAATTGTTATTTTTAGTGACTTTGAGTACATATAAAAATGTATTATTATTATTTGTATTTTTATTATTAATAATAATAATTTAAAAAAATGTCACACTGGGTAACTTAATATTTCAATATGTATTTATTACGCAGTGGGACTCTCTCATGTTAGTGTCCCTTTCCAAAAGTAGCTTCAGAAATAATTTATATTAATATTATTTGTCACTTTCACTAATTTCTTGAACAAGATTAAGTCCTGATCATAACTACCAAATGTTTATTTATTTCAGAATTTTAACCATATAATACAGCTGTTGTTTTTATGGAGGAAAAAAAACAGCAAAAAATATTTGTATTATTTATTTTATTTTTTATATATTTTACTTTGTATATTCAATGATTAAAGGAAATATATTTTAGTTTTTGTGGTTGTTTTTATGCTGGATGCACAGTTTTTAATAAGTATATTATATTTTTAAAAAATTGAATTGCCCTTAGAGAGGCGTAATGGTTGAACTTTTTATTCTGAAGGGCAGGGCACCGTGTTTCCGGTGTGAATGCGTGTATTTGACGCTGCTGAGTCTGCGCAGTGGAGCCGAGCAGCGCCGCCCAGCGGCCCGGAGCGACACTGCAGCTAACACCAAAACAAAACAAAAACACTCTGATACTCTGATATTTACTGAAGTTAAAGTACAAATACCACAGTCTAAAAATACTGCATTTTGTGTAAAAGTCCTGCATTCATGACGTCACTTGAATTACATTTAATCAATTATTTTATGTGACTTCTATGGATACAGCAAGTTTAAAAAAAAAAAATGTAATTAAAAAATAACAGGCATTACAAAATTTTAGTTTTGTTTTTTCTTGGTTTTTCATCTTTTTTAATGACTTTTTTTTTGTTCATGGCGTTTACATTTCCAGTTCAAACAAACTATTTATTTCATTTTTAGAAGTAATAATCACTTTCATGTTTTTAAAAAAAATAATTTATTTTTATAATCCCCCCCAAAAAAACCCTTTGTAAATGTCTGTTTCTTTATCTATTCATTACAATTTATTTTCAATTGTATTTAAAAATTATTTATATTTTAATAAAATTATTTTGTTTTTGTGGGGTCCTAAATCAGAGTTAAAAAATGGAAAATTAAATTAAAATAAATTAATAAAATCATTTATTTAGAAAAAAAAATGGAAAATTAAATTAAAATAAATTAATAAAATAATTTATTACAAATGTCTGCAATTGAATACAAATATTATAAATTATAATATTATAATATACACTATAATAAAATAAAAAGAACCTGAATGTGTCTCCTGTATTTCTCTGTCGTGAGAGTTGTTGAGGTGTAACAAAATGTAGTTTTAAAATGTAAATAAATATTATTATGATGTGTGAATTCTTAAACAAAGTGTGTTTAATTAGAAGTTAGTAAATCCATTTAAATGAATATAATATTCAACAGAAAATGAAATCAAACGCTGGTAAATGACTCACAACTACTGTATTAAAAGGGAGCATAGATGGCAATGAGGGAAACTGGCTAACTGATGGAAGGACATTAATTTACTTATTATTTTTAATTATCAAAAAAAATTGCTTTCTCTCAAAATGGAAATTGAGATTTTTGGGAAAATTGTTTTCTTTTATTTTTTATTTTTACAGTTTACACAAACACACACACACTTCTTTGTAAATTTGACGGAGGAAGGAAAGGAAAAAAGGATGGAAGGAAAGGAGACTTAGGAAAGGAAAGAAGTGAAGGAGATGACAGAGGAAAGGAAATAAGGAAGGAAAGGAGACCATAAATGAAAGGAAAGGAGGAAGGAAAGGAAAAAAGGAAGGAAGGAAAAAATGAAGGAAGGAAAGAAGACTTAGGAAAGGAAAGGAGGAAGGAAAGGAAAAAAGGATGTAAGGAAAGGAAACTTAGGAAAGGAAAGAAGTGAAGGAGATGACAGAGGAAAGGAAAGAAGGAAGGGAAGGAGATCACAAAGGAAAGGAAAGGAGGTAGGAAGGAAAGGAAGAAGGGAAGGAGACAACAAAGGAAAGAAAGGAGGGAAGGAGACGACTGAGGAAAGGAAGGAAAGGAGACCATAAAGGAAAGGAAAGAAGGGAAGGAGACGACAGAGGAGATAAGGAAGGAAGGGAATGTGTGTGTGTGTGTGTTTTTTTTTATTTTTAACGACTCTTCACTTCTTTTTTTCCAGATGTGTATTGTCTGTATTACGTAATAAGGAATTGTTTATTTGTTTTCTGTGGCCACAGTGTGTTGTTTGTTGTTGTTTGTTGTTTTTGTTTATGTTGGAAAATGCAATAAAAAATATTTCAAAATAAAAGAAAAAAAGAAAATGAAATCAAGTATTAATTTATTGCAGAATCGTGTTTATAAACAAACACTTGCAGCCGAAC
This sequence comes from Centropristis striata, assembly GCF_030273125.1. Taxonomy (NCBI): domain Eukaryota; kingdom Metazoa; phylum Chordata; class Actinopteri; order Perciformes; family Serranidae; genus Centropristis; species Centropristis striata. Next base: position 34,212,947 of record NC_081533.1, read on the forward strand.
ATTACAAACATAAAAATTAAATGTACAAACGTATAGAACTCTACACACTTTACAGGATAAAACAAGATAAAAAAACTTTTGTAGATAAATAAAATAAAAGTTGGTCATCCGAAGCTTCCGTCTGGAGGTCGGTACAGTTTGGGGAAGGTGAGAAGCTGAACGCTGCTGAAGGCGAACTTCCTGCTGCCCACGTTCTTCTGCACGTTCTCCAGCCTGCAGCCGTCCCTACACACACACACACACACACACACACACACACACACACACACACACACACACACACACACACACACAGACACACACTTCTTTGTAAATTTGACTTCCATCTCGAACAACAATCAAGTTTTTTTTTATTTTTACATTATTAAATTGATATTTTTCTCAGGAATATGTTATCTTTATCTCAGATAATAATAACATCTTTTTTCTTCTAAATTTATTATTTCTTTAAATCTAAATTTCTTTACACTTTTAAATTTACACCTTTAATTTTTAGGAAAGGAGACTTAGGAAAGGAAAGAAGTGAAGGAGATGACAGAGGAAAGGGAATAAGGAAGGAAAGGAGACCATAAAGAAAAGGAAAGGAGGAAGGAAAGGAAAAAAGGATGGAAGGAAAGGAGACTTAGGAAATGAAAGAAGTGAAGGAGATGACAGAGGAAAGGAAATAAGGAAGGAAAGGAGGAAGGAAAGGAAAAAATGAAGGAAGGAAAGTAGACTTAGGAAAGGAAAGGAGGAAGGAAAGATGACAGAGGAAAGGAAATAAGGAAAGAAAGGAGACCATAAATGAAAGGAAAGGAGGAAGGAAAGGAAAAAAGGAAGGAAGGAAAGGAGACTTAGGAAAGGAAAGAAGTGAAGGAGATGACAGAGGAAAGGAAATAAGGAAGGAAAGGAGACCATAAATGAAAGGAAAGGAGGAAAGAAAGGAAAAAGGATGGAAGGAAAGGAGATTTAGGAAAGGAAAGAAGTGAAGGAGATGACACAGGAAAGGACATAAGGAAGGAAAGGAGACCATAAAGGACAGGAAAGGAGGAAGGAAAGGAAAAAAGGAAGGAAGGAAAAAATGAAGGAAGGAAAGTAGACTTAGGAAAGAAAAGAAGTGAAGGAGATGACAGGGGAAAGGAAATAAGGAAGGAAAGGAGACCATAAAGAAAAGGAAAGGAGGAAGGAAAGGAAAAAAGGATGGACGGAAAGGAGACTTAGGAAATGAAAGAAGTGAAGGAGATGACAGAGGAAAGGAAATAAGGAAGGAAAGGAGACCATAAATGAAAGGAAAGGAGGAAGGAAAGGAAAAAAAGGATGGACGGAAAGGAGACTTAGGAAAGGAAAGAAGTGAAGGAGATGACAGAGGAAAGGAAATAAGGAAGGAAAGGAGACCATAAATGAAAGGAAAGGAGGAAGGAAAGGAAAAAAGGATGGACGGAAAGGAGACTTAGGAAAGGAAAGAAGTGAAGGAGATGACAGAGGAAAGGAAATAAGGAAGGAAAGGAGACCATAAAGGAAAGGAAAGGAGGAAGGAAAGGAAAAAAGGATGGACGGAAAGGAGACTTAGGAAAGGAAAGAAGTGAAGGAGATGACAGAGGAAAGGAGACCATCTCCATCTCCACCACTTCCATCTCGAACAACAATCAAGTTGTTTTTTATTTTTACATTATTAAATTTATATTTTTCTCAGAAATATGTCATCTTTATCTCATAGAATAATAAAATCTTTTTTCTTCTAAATTTATTATTTATTTAAATCTAAATTTCTTTTCACTTTTAAATTTACACCTTTAATCACAAATAATAATTAAAAAAAATCTTGTAAATTTTACATTTTATTCCTAATTCCTAATCTGGGAGAATAATAAAGTTTTTAAATTTACACCTTAAATCCCAAATGATAATCAATTTTTTTCTCGTAAATTTTTTATTATAATCTCAGAGAATAATGAAGGTTTTTTTTTTTACCTCATATGTGTTTTTTTTTTCCTTATTTCAAACAATAATCAAGTTTCTTAACTGTTTAGTTCTCCGGCTTTTCAGAGTTTCAAGTTTCAGAGAAAGTCAGAAAATGTTTTCTTCTCGTTAAAAATAATGGTTCCAGTCCTGGAGTTCCCAGTGTTCCCAGTGTTCCCAGTGTTCCCAGTGCTCCCAGTGTTCCCAGTGTTCCCAGTGCTCCCAGTGTTCCCAGTGCTCCCAGTGTTCCCAGTGTTCCCAGTGTTCCCAGTGTTCCCAGTGCTCCCAGTGTTCCCAGTGTTCCCAGTGTTCCCAGTGTTCCCAGTGCTCCCAGTGTTCCCAGTGTTCCCAGTGTTCCCAGTGCTCCCAGTGTGTCTACTGGTATGTGGCCAGCAGGATGACCAGGCTGAGGATGAGCCAGAGCACCAGGAGGTGGGAGGAGACCAGGAGGAAGGCCACCGGGTAGAGGTGACGTCTGGGAGCTTTAGGAGCCAGCAGCAGGTCCTCCGGGCCCCAGACCCCCACCTGGACCCCCACCTGGACCCCCACCGGGCCCCAGACCTGCTGCTGCTGGACCCCCACCTGGTCTGAGTAACAGCCCAGCACCTGGCCCCAGGACCGACGGGACCTGGGGGGGGGGGGGGGGGTGTGTGTGTGTGTGTGTGTGTGTGTGTGTGTGTGTGTGGTAGAGATCCAGAAGACAGAAAGGAAACAAGAAATATAGAAAGATGGAAATAAGAAGAGGAAAAAAAGAAACACAAAGAAAAGTTAAAAACTGAAAAAATGTTCTGAAACGTAAAAATAAGACTAAGGAAAGGAAAGAAGTGAAGGAGATGACAGAGGAGAGGAAATATGGAAGGAAAGGAGACCATAAAGGACAGGAAAGGAGGAAGGAAAGGAAAAAAGGATGGAAGGAAAGGAGACTTAGGAAAGGAAAGAAGTGAAGGAGATGACAGAGGAAAGGAAATAAGGAAGGAAAGGAGACCATAAAGGACAGGAAAGGAGGAAGGAAAGGAAAAAAGGATGGAAGGAAAGGAGACTTAGGAAAGGAAAGAAGTGAAGGAGATGACAGAGGAGAGGAAATAAGGAAGGAAAGGAGACCATAAATGAAAGGAAAGGAGGAAGGAAAGGAAAAAAGGAAGGAAGGAAAGTAGACTTAGGAAAGGAATGGAGGAAGGAAAGGAAAAAAGGATGGAAGGAGAGGAGACTCAGGAAAGGAAAGAAGTGAAGGAGATGACAGAGGAAAGGAAATAAGGAAGAAAAGGAGACCATAAAGGACAGGAAAGGAGGAAGGAAAGGAAAAAAGGATGGAAGGAAAGGAGACTTAAGAAAGGAAAGAAGTGAAGGAGATGACAGAGGAAAGGAAATAAGGAAGGAAAGGAGACCATAAATGAAAGGAAAGGAGGTAGGAAGGAAAGGAAGAAGGGAAGGAGACAAGGAAGGAAAGAAAGGACAGAAGGAGACGACTGAGGAAAGGAAGGAGGGAAGGAAAGGAGATAACAGAGGAAAGGAAAAGAAGGAAGGAAAGGAGACGAGAGAGGAAAGGAAGAAGGGAAAGAGACAACAAAGGAAAGAAGGGAAGGAGATGACAGAGGAGATAATGAAGGAAGGGAATGTGTGTGTGTGTGTGTGTGTGTGTGTGTGTGTGTACCTCCTCATACAGTCCAGTGCGGTGCTGAAGTGTGTGTTGCTGAGTGTGTGTCTCTCTCTCAGTAACACACACTGCTCCAGAGTCACAGACATCGCCGTGCGGTCCTTAGCGCTCTTACAGCTGGTCAGACGCACGCCGCTCACCTGCCGACACACCTGGACACACACACACACACACACACACACACACAGACACACACACACACACACACACACACACACACAAGGGGAAGAAGGGAGGATAAAGGAAAGGAAAGGAAAGGAAAGAAAGTGAAAGGAAAGGAAAGGAAGAAAAGAGGAGAATGAAAGGAGAAGTCAAAGGAAAGGAAGAATGGAGGACAAAGGAAGGAAAGGAAAGGAAAGAAAAAGAAAAGAAAGGAAAAAAAGAAGAGAGGAGAATGAAAGGAGAAGACAAAGGAAAGGAAAGGAAAGGAAACGACACGAAACGAAAGGAAGAAGGGAGGAGAATGAAAGGAAAGGAGAAGAGAAAGGAAAGGAAGAAGGGAGGACAAAAGAAGGAAAGGAAAGGAAAGGAAAGGAAAGGAAAAGAAAGAAAAAGAAAGGAAAGGAAGAAGAGAGGAGAATGAAAGGAGAAGACAAAGGAAAGGAAAGGAGAAGACAAAGGAAAGGAAGAATGGAGGACAAAGGAAGGAAAGGAAAGGAAAGAAAAAGAAAAGAAAGGAAAAAAAGAAGAGAGGAGAATGAAAGGAGAAGACAAAGGAAAGGAAAGGAAAGGAAAGGAAACGAAACGAAAGGAAGAAGGGAGGAGAATGAAAGGAAAGGAGAAGAGAAAGGAAAGGAAGAAGGGAGGACAAAAGAAGGAAAGGAAAGGAAAGGAAAGGAAAAGAAAGAAAAAGAAGAAGAGAGGAGAATGAAAGGAGAAGACAAAGGAAAGGAAGAAGGGACGACAAAGGAAGGAAAGGAAAGGAAAGAAAAAGAAAAGAAAGAAAAGGAAAGGAAAGGAAGAAGAGAGGAGA
>NC_081533.1:34222511-34235011 GCF_030273125.1 Centropristis striata
TCACAAATAATAATAATAATAATAATAATAATAAAAACAACTCTTGTTGATTTTAAATTATATTCTCTCATATTACTTTTTTCTTGATTTTATTTAAGACTATTATCTAAAAATGTTTTCCTGATTTCAAACAATAATCCGTCTTTTTCTCATATATTTGTGTGTTTTTCCAGCCATCCCCAGTTTCTTCTGGTGTTCCCCTGGGTTCTGTTTTGGGGCCTCTACTATTTATTATTTAGCTCCTCCCCCTTGACCATATCTTCAGAAAGTTCAATGTCCACTTCTACGCTGATGACACCCAGCTCTACGTCTCCACCCTCAAGTTCAATAGTGACAAACAGAGGTTCTCCTCATTGGTTCAAAATCTACAATATCAAAAACTGACAGTTTCACTATCAACACTGACAACTCCATGGTTTCTCCCGTTGGGTCAAGAGTTTGGGTGTCTTCCTGGACAGGACTCTGTCATTTCAGGCCCACGTCACATAAAATGTATTATTATTATTATAAACACAGGTCCCACACCAATAACACACACACACACACACACACACACACACACACACACACACACACACACACCCACACCCACACTCACACGCTCACGCTCACGCACACATACACACACTCACGCTCACCCACACGCTAACGCTCACACTCACGCACACACACACACACAGTCACACTCACACGCTCACGCACACGCACACACTCACATGCACACCCACACACACACACATAGTCACACTCACACGCTCACGCTCACGCACACACATACACATACACACACACACCGACACGCACACACACACACACACGCACACGCTCACCCACACGCTAACGCTCACACACACACACACACACAGTCACACTCACATGCTCACGCTCACGCTCACGCACACACACACACTCACACACACACCCACACCCACACGCACACGCACACACACACACACACACACACACACACACACACACAGTCACACTCACACGCTCACGCTCACGCACACACACACACACACACCCACACACACACACTCACACACACACACACATACTGTAACTTGCCCAGGCTTCCTCGTCGTACTCGGTTTCTTGTTGCCACGGCGAGCTGCGGCCGTCCTGATTGGCCGGCGTGCTGTCACAGGTCAGCCCGTTGCTGTGGGCGTGGCCTCCATCAGCGGGTCGGCTGTGAATGGCGAGCAGGGCGCTCCGCACCAGCTCGTCCTTCAGCGCGTGAACAAACTGCTCCGTCTGACAGGAAACAACTTCTTTAACGCCTCATTCAGCAACAATCAGCTCGTAGACAGACAGGTTTATTATAACGCAGAGGTCCTCACCTGCTGAGTGAGTTGGTCCAGCACGGCCTGCAGCCGGGCGGCGTTCAGCTCCAGAGAGACGGCGAGCAGCTCCTCGGCGAGGCCGAAGACCAGCGGCTGCAGCGTGGCCACGCTCGCCAGCAGCTCCCTCGCCCTGCACGACTCGTCCTCAGAGTAGCTCACACAGCTGCACACAGAAACAGACCAAATACATTGAATTGTCATTCAAAAAATTACTTAAGACGCACTTGATGCCGCCCACCAAATGAATGATTACTAATATGTCGGGATTTATTTTGTTTTCTTATTTTTTTTATTTTTCTCTGCTATATCTGTAGCCAGATGATTCTCCCTTTTAAATGTTCTCTAATGAAATGACAGATTATAAGTGTATACAGCTGATATTGACACTATAGACATCTGAATGAATGATGTCTTTTAAAAATCTGATCGCTGCTGTTTGTAAACGGACTGATTCTCCAACGCAGCGTCACTAATCCTCAGAGATTATAGAGATTAATCCACACAGACAATATGAACACACACACACACACACACACACACACACACACACACACACACACCTGTCTCTGCGGGTGGTGTGTTTGCTCAGCAGCCTCTTCAGTCCTCCGTGTTTGAACGCCTGGTGATGATCAGACGGAGCGCCGAACGTGATCACCTCGTACCAGACACCTGCACACACACACACACACACACACACACACACACACACACACACACACACACACACACAGACACACAGACACACAGACACACACACACACACACACACACACACAAAGAATATTATAATGACGGTGAAAACTGATCATTAAAACACATTTTAATCGGTTTCCTGAAGCTGAAGCTTTTATTTAATTAAAAACAACATTAAATGTGGAATTTAATATTACATATATATAATATTTCAGGTGTTTTTTCCAAATAATAATGAAAGTGGATTAAGCATTTCCTCATTTATTTAGTTTTTGGTGTGTAATAACAAAATATATATGTATATATATTATATATTAATAATTATAATAATACAAACAAAATAAAACAATGTAATTAGAGACAAATTAATGGATTTGAAAAATAAATTAATAAATAAAATGAATACATAATTCATGGTAAAATATTTGACATTACTTCAATGGTAAAATAATTTGAATAATAATAATAATAGTAATAATAATATTCATAATACCAAAATAGCTGGATGTTTAATTTAACTGCTTTAAAAAAATTTTTAAACCTATAACCTAAGATATTTTATTATATTTTATTTGTCTTTTATAATTATTATGTATGTGTTTTAGCAGATTGTTTGAGTTTTTCTTAGATTTTTTAGCTGTTAATATAATTTTTTTAATAATTTTTATATTTACTCTGACTGTTAAATTGACTGATTTTTTTTTGATCAACTAAAAGTATTTAACTTTTACACTGTAAATATAACCCGAGTAAGAATAAAGTCTTTGTGAGTAACTAAATAATAGTAAATAATAACAGTAAATAAAGAATAACCTGATCTGTCGGGGTCGGTGACCTCCATCCTCTGTGTGTGCAGGTTAGTCGGAACAAACTGAAGCTGTTTGTCTGATTTACTGCAGCTCGATTTAAAACAAGACGACGCTGCAACAAAGACAAGAAAAACACACAAAAAAATAGAATAATAAATAAATAATAATATAGAAATAATATCATTAATCAGTCCTAATAAATAATACAAATATAAATAAATAATATAAATCATCAAATAATAATAAATACAAATATTTAGAACAAAAACTGAAATATTTTTTCTGCAATAAAACAACATGAATTCAAAATTATCACATTTATATTTTTTAAAGAAATTATTCCATATTGTGGGCTTTACTTTTAAGTCAAAAAGTGTCTTTTTTTAAAATTATAATTTTATAAAATAATATTTATTCATTTAATGTGGAGTAGTAGTAGTATTACTACTGTAGAGGAGCAGCATTTGCAACAAAATATATTTAATTAATATAAGTACAAAAAGTAAAAGTGGTTGTTATGCAAAATTAGCCTTTTTTTTTAGAATATTATACATCATATTATTGAATTAAAATAATGTAATATATAAATTTTTTTATATATACTTAATCTGCTGTGTAACTTTTCCAGTTCCCATTAAACTATATATTTGTTGATAATATTTTGTTTCATTAATCTGAATCTACAAAGTAACAAAAGTTATCAGATACATTTAGTGCAGTAAAATACTCTAAATCTAAAAACAGCTTTGATGTCCGGTTCTGTAATTCACCTGAGAGTTTGTTGAGCTCAGCGTGCATTTCCTGATAACAGCCAATCAGGTGGTTACAGTGGTTGATGACATCATGACGGAGCCCGTCCCAGTGGGGTGAAAGGTCACCGAGGTCCTTCACTTCCTGGACCCTGAAGAAGAGACAAACATCAACTTGTTTAGTTGAGATGGATGTAATTAAGTGATCTAAAGTCCAATACCTGGGCGAGTTTTTAGACGATTTTTTAAAATGTTTGCTACTCACACGTCTCACGGAGACCCAACGTTTTTTTTGCGCGTCAAGTCTTTTTTTGTCGCGTTAAGTGTACCGACAAAAATCACACAGATATACACTATAAATGTATTTTCAACTTATTAACCGCATCTACGTTCATTAATCAGGACTCCTGGTCTGTTTGTGGTTCCCCTCACTCGCTTCAGTGGGCGGAGAAATAAAATCAATCAAACAAAACAAACATGGATGATTTCTTCCCATGAAGCCAACGTTAAGCTCACAAACAGACCGGGAGCCTTTATTAATCAATTAACATGCGGTTAATAAGTTCAAAACACACATACAGTGGGATATTTGTGTTATTTATACATTTCTATGCAGATGATGTTTCACTAAACGTGACGGATAACTAAATAATTGTGGATTACACAATAAAACATATATGTGCCAAGTAAGGCGACTAATAAACAACATGAAAATGTGAAATATCACCATCAAAACCATTCATACTGACAGCAAAATAATTTTTGAAAGTTAAAAGCGCATTCACAATCATCATTCTCTATTTTATTGTGTTTACCTTAAAGTCGAAGCAATTTTGAAGTGAAATTTTGAAATGTTGCATTCAAGAACATGTGAATAAGTGAGTTTCCACCAACTGATTTAGAGCAAATAAACAAAGCTGCAGTAATGTACTTTGGTCAGCAGGTGGCAGTGTAAGGTGTTGCTGTAGGCTAATCTGTCAGTAAGCAGGAGAAGGAGAAGAAGAAGAAGAAGAAGAAGAAGAAGACGAAGACGGAGAAGGAGAAGGAGAAGAAGAAAAAGAAGAAGAAGAAAAAGAAGAAGGAGAAGAAGAAGAAGAAGAAGAAAAATAAGAAGGAGAAGGAGAAGGAGAAGAAGAAGAAGAAGAAAAAGAAGAAGGAGAATGAGAGGGAGAAGGGGAAGAAGAAGAAGAAGAAGAAAAAGAAGAAGGAGAAGAAGAAGAAAAAGAAGAAGGAGAAGGAGAGGGAGAAGAAGAAGAAGAAGAAGAAGAAGAAGAAAAAGAAGGAGAAGAAGAAGAAGAAGAAGAAGAAGAAGGAGAAGAAGAAGAAAAAGAAGAAGGAGAAGGAGAGGGAGAAGAAGAAGGAGAAGAAGGAGAAGGAGAGGGAGAAGAAGAAGAAGAAGAATAAAAGAAGAAGGAGAAGAAGAAGAAGAAAAAGAATAAGGAGAAGGAGAAGGAGAAGAAGAAGAAGAAGAAAAAGAAGAAGGAGAGGGAGAAGAAGAAGAAGAAGAAGAAGAAGAAAAAGAAGAAGAAGAAGGAGAAGGAGAAGAAGAAGAAGAAAAAGAAGAAGGAGAAGAAGAAGAAGAAGAAAAAGAAGAAGGAGAAGGAGAAGGAGAAGAAGAAGAAGTAAAAGAAGAAGGAGAAGGAGAGGGAGAAGAAGAAGAAGAAGAAAAAGAAGAAGAAGGAGAAGAAGAAGGAGAAGGAGAAGGAGGAGAAGGAGAAGGAGAAGAAGAAGAAGAGAGAAAACAACAGCAAGAAGAGAGAAAATGTAGTCTTCAGGAATTAAGACTCAACCGGGCAACTTCTAATTGTTCTTTCATGTCAAAGGAAACAGCTGATCAGTCGTGTGGGTCAAATAATCATGAGAACTTATTCAGAAAAAGCGTTTTCATCTCCTGTTTACTGCTATTTTTCCAAAACGAAAAAACCCCCCACCTTAATCGTAATTTTGGTGTTTCCATCAAGCTTTTGTAATGGGAATCTTCAAAATGCGCATTAAAAAAAATTAGTTTTATGGAAACACAACCAGTTCCACAGTGTGACAGTATGTCTTGGGCTTTTATTGTGAAAGGTAAAAATGGAAGGCAGTGTTTGCTGCCTTTGGAATGTGATGATGTCATCGAATTCTAAAATAGAATGTTGACACATTATCAAAACAAAGCCCCTCAGCCAATAGGAACGCTTCGATTACACACACACACACACACACACAAACACACTCACACACACACACACAGACACACACAGACACACACACACACACACACACTCACCTATTGGTGTGGTCATGTATGAGCATGTTCAGCAGCTGTTTGGGTAACGAGAAGGAGAGCGGCGTCTCTGACATCTGTTCCCGCACCAGCAGCCATCTTTGATCCTCCGTCTGAAACCTGTACAGCTTACACACCTGAGCACACAGCACTACACACACACACACACACACACACACACACACACACACACATTTCTTAAGTTAACTCTATGGAGTCTTGGACTATTTTGCCCATTTTTGAATCCTTCTCATGTCTTTTTGTGTCTTTTTGGTGTCTTTCTTTGTCATTTTGTGTCTGTTATTGTGTCTTTTTCTAGTCATTTTGTGTCTTTCTTGTGTCTTATTTGGTCATTTTGTCTCTTTTTAGTCATTTTGTCTCTTTTTTTCTAGTCATTTTGTGTCTTTTGTAGTCATTGTTGTCTCTTTTTAGTCATTTTGTCTCTTTTTTCTAGTCATTTTGTGTCTTTTTGTGTCTTTTGTAGTCATTTTGTCTCTTTTTTCTAGTCATTTTGTGTCTTTTTGTGCCTTTTTGGATCATTGTTGTCTCTTTTAAGTCATTTTGTCTCTTTTTTTCTAGTCATTTTGTCTCTTTTTGTGTCTTTTGTAGTCATTTTGTCTCTTTTTAGTCATTTTGTGTCTTTTTAGTCATTTTGTGTCTTTTGTAGTCATTTTGTGTCTTTTTGTGCCTTTTTGGTCATTGTTGTGTCTTTTTTTGAAGTCTGAAGAAGTCGTGCTCGGGTTAAATAGTCATTTTATTATGATTTTTTCATGCTGAATTACTTATTTCCAAGAAACTTCACAGTACACCTGGTAAACACCAGATTTAAAATAAGGTTTTGCATGATTTTTTGTGGACAAACTCAGTTTCACAGACTAAATCAACAAATTGATCATCAACAGAATCATTTGAGTGTTAATCAGAATCCATTCAACACCAAAAGTGACAAACAGAGTCTCACCGGCTCTCATCATTGGGCTGTTTTCTCTGTCGTGGATGGAGCTGTGAAGGCTGTCGCACAGGGCCGGACACTGAGAGAAAGAAAGAGAAAGGTGGTTTAGAGTTAGTGAAATGGGGGGAAACACGTCTCTTCTTCTTTTTTTTCACACACTCAGATGACAGACGAGAAACCACAGAGCAAAGTGTCAAACTGTGTTGCAGCAGAAAGAGAAAGAGAAAGATTATTTCTTCTCCTCTACCTGGTGTTCAGGAGGAGTTTCTCCCTCCATCTGCAGCTGGGACACCTTCACCTCCCCCACCTGGTTCACTCCGTCCATCGTCCTGAAACACAAAGAGAAAGAACTCTGATTGTTAGTTATCTGTATGTTCTCCTGTTGTTAGAAGCTGTTATAATATAATAACTTTATACCAATCATTCTCCCAGCTAAGCAGTTAGCTCTCTAGCCGTACAGTGTGTATGTGCTAACAGGCTAACAGTTAGCTCTCTAGCCGTACAGTGTGTATGTACTAACAGGCTAACAGTTAGCTCTGTAGCAGTTCAGTGTGTATGTGCTAACAGGCTAACAGTTAGCTCTGTAGCAGTACAGTGTGTGTATGTGCTAACAGGCTAACAGTTAGCTCTGTAGCAGTACAGTGGGTATGTGCTAACAGGCTAACAGTTAGCTCTGTAGCAGTACAGTGTGTATGTGCTAACAGGCTAACAGTTAGCTCTGTAGCAGTACAGTGTGTATGTGCTAACAGGCTAACAGTTAGCTCTGTAGCAGTACAGTGTGTATGTGCTAACAGGCTAACAGTTAGCTCTGTAGCAGTACAGTGTGTATGTGCTAACAGGCTAACAGCTAGCTCTGTAGCAGTACAGTGTGTATGTGCTAACAGGCTAACAGTTAGCTCTGTAGCAGTACAGTGTGTATGTGCTAACAGGCTAACAGTTAGCTCTGTAGCAGTACAGTGTGTATGTGCTAACAGGCTAACAGTTAGTTCTGTAGCAGTACAGTGTGTATGTGCTAACAGGCTAACAGTTAGCTCTGTAGCAGTACAGTGTGTATGTGCTAACAGGCTAACAGTTAGCTCTGTAGCAGTACAGTGTGTACGTGCTAACAGGCTAACAGTTAGCTCTGTAGCAGTACAGTGTGTATGTGCTAACAGGCTAACAGTTAGCTCTGTAGCAGTACAGTGTGTATGTGCTAACAGGATAACAGTTAGCTCTGTAGCAGTACAGTGTGTATGTGCTAACAGGCTAACAGTTAGCTCTGTAGCAGTACAGTGTGTATGTGCTAACAGGCTAACAGCTAGCTCTGTAGCAGTACAGTGTGTATGTGCTAACAGGCTAACAGTTAGCTCTGTAGCAGTACAGTGTGTATGTGCTAACAGGCTAACAGTGAGCTCTGTAGCAGTACAGTGTGTATGTGCTAACAGGCTAACAGTGAGCTCTGTAGCAGTACAGTGTGTATGTGCTAACAGGCTAACAGTTAGCTCTGTCGCAGTACAGTGTGTATGTGCTAACAGGCTAACAGTTAGCTCTGTAGCAGTACAGTGTGTATGTGCTAACAGGCTAACAGTTAGCTCTGTAGCAGTACAGTGTGTATGTGCTAACAGGCTAACAGTTAGCTCTGTAGCAGTACAGTGTGTATGTGCTAACAGGCTAACAGTTAGCTCTGTAGCAGTACAGTGTGTATGTGCTAACAGACTAACAGTTAGCTCTGTAGCAGTACAGTGTGTATGTGCTAACAGGCTAACAGTTAGCTCTGTAGCAGTACAGTGTGTATGTGCTAACAGGCTAACAGTTAGCTCTATAGCAGTACAGTGTTTATGTGCTAACAGGCTAACAGTTAGCTCTATAGCAGTACAGCGTGTATGTGCTAACAGGCTAACAGTTAGCTCTGTAGCAGTACAGTGTGTATGTGCAAACAGGATAACAGTTAGCTCTGTAGCAGTACAGTGTGTATGTGCTAACAGGCTAACAGCTAGCTCTGTAGCAGTACAGTGTGTATGTGCTAACAGGCTAACAGTTAGCTCTGTAGCAGTACAGTGTGTATGTGCTAACAGGCTAACAGTTAGCTCTGTAGCAGTACAGGGTGTATGAGCTAACAGGCTAACAGTTAGCTCTGTAGCAGTACAGGGTGTATGAGCTAACAGGCTAACAGTTAGCTCTGTAGCAGTACAGTGTGTATGTGCTAACAGGCTAACAGTTAGCTCTGTAGCAGTACAGTGTGTATGTGCTAACAGGCTAACAGTTAGCTCTGTAGCAGTACAGTGTGTATGTGCTAACAGGCTAACAGTTAGCTCTGTAGCAGTACAGTGTGTATGTGCTGCTGCTGCATGAGGTGTTCACTTAGCGCACAGTTAGTGAAGCCGGTTAATTCAAGATCGCTATGTTTATGATAATTAGCCATGTTTATGATAATTAGCCATGTCGAAACTGTCGCTAAGCGATTAGCATACTTCAGCTCTGGATTCTCATTAATCCCTCTGGGGGATTTTATTTTTTTATTTATCTTATTTGAACTTTTATGAATTTTAGTTTTAGTTTCAGGTTGTGGAAGAAGAAGTTTATTAAAAGCTCATGCTTACATCATGCATGTAAAGAGTTATAATAAAACATCTCAAAATGCATGTGGAACTCTAAATAAAATATAATCCATAAATATCACAATATGGGTCACTACATTATATATTATTATTATTATTATTATTATTATTATTATTATAGGGACGGCTGGTTTGACTACAGAGAAGAGAATGACAGCTCACTGGACCGTAGTCAAACTACCTGGTCATGTAAACCCGACCAATTAAATATTCAAATCAAATTCAGTCCTGGTCCTAGTCAACGTTAACTAGAAAGAATATAACTAGTAGTAAGTAGTTAGTAAGACTAATTATTAGTAAAAACAAGATGAGTTAACTAGACATATGATAACTAGCAAGAATAAGTCCAGTAAAAACAGGACTAGACCAAAACAAAGCTTAGCAGAACTAAATTAACTAATAAATAATAATAAAACTAACTAGAAACAGAATAACAAGCAAGACCAGTTAACTATAAACAAGACAACTAGCACACTATGTTAACTAGTAACAAGGTATTTAACAGGACACAGTTAACTAGAAATATGATAACTAGTGGGACTGAGTTCAGTAAAAACAGGACTAGCAAAACAAAACTAACTAGAAATAAAATAACTAGCAAGTCAAAGTTAACTAAAAACAATATAACTAGTAGTAAGTAGTTAGTTAGACTAATTATTAGTTTAAAAAAAAGCAAGATGACTAGAAAGACACAATTAACTAGACACATGATTACTAGCAAGAATAAGTCCAGTAAAAACAGGACTAGACAAAACAAAGCTTAGCAGAACTAAATTAACTAATAAGATAAAACTAACTACAACTAGTAACAACTAACTTAACTAGTAATAAGGTATTTAACAGGACACAGTTAACTAGAAATATGATAACTAGTGAGACTGAGTTAAGTAAAAACAAGACGACTAGCAAAACAAAACTAACTAGAAATAAAATAACTAGCAAGTAAAAGTTAACTAGAAACTAGTTAACTAACTAGTAAGACTAATTATTAGTTTAAAAAAAACAAGATGACTAGAAAGACATAGTGAACTACACACATGATAACTAGCAAGAATAAGTCCAGTAAAAACAGGACTAGCAAAACAAAACTAACTAGAAATAAAATTAAAGTTAACTAGAAACAATATAACTAGTAGTAAGTAGTTAGTAAGACTAATTATTAGTAAAAACAAGATGACTAGAAAGACAAAGTTAACTACACATATGATTACTAGCAAGAATAAATCCAGTAAAAACAAGATGAACAGCAAAAAAACTAACTAGACACAACAAAGCTAGTAAGACAAATTAACTTAATGAAATATATTAAAGTTTTTCTGCAATAAAAAAAGATGAGAAGAGAAACTCACAGAGCAGAGTGTGACATCATCAGATATCTGAGCTGTTCTGAGCTGTTATTAATATAAAGAGTAAAACGAACCATGCAGAGAGCAGAGTAGCAGGACTGAGCAGCTCAGAATACCTGAGGTACCTGGACAGGTATGTGTGTGTGTCACCGTAGCAACATGTCAGCACACACACACCTACAGATCCCGACCTGCCGACCACCTGGAGCCTCGACCTGCTGTCATCTGAAAACAGGAAGTGTTTCTCTACTCTGCACGCAGGCGGAGCCACACACTCACACGCTCCTCTCACTTCCTCATCTGGCTGCAGGTATCCAGGCAACGGCCAATCAGGAGGCAGCACCCACACCTCGGTAAAGTCCCACAGATTCATTCATTTCACTGCAGAGAGACTCTACAGGTGGCAGGTGGGTCATTTTATAAACCTAGAGAGTCTCCATGAAACTGCCTGTCTGTTCTTTACATTTAGACAATATTTTTTTGCATTACAAGTTTTCTGAAATGTTATGTTTAGATATATACACTACCTGTCAAAAGGGTAAAGTCATAAAGTCAAGCAGTATTAAGGGTCCAAAGGTAAGTGGTGAACTGCCAGAGGTAAATAAAAAAAGGTAAGCTTAACCAAAACTGGAAAATAATGTACATTTCAGAATTATACAAGTAGGCCTTTTTCAGGGAACAAGAAATGGGTTAACAACTTAACTCTATGGAGTCTTGGGCTATTTTGTCCATTTTTGAATTCTTTTCATGTCTTTGGAAGTCATTTTGTGTCTTTTTTTGTCATTTTGTGTCTTTTTTTGGTCATTTTGTGTCTTTTTTTAGTCATTTTGTGTCTTTTTTTTGTCATTTTGTGTCTTTTTTTGGTCATTCTGTGTCTTTTTTTAGTCATTCTGTGTCTTTTTTAGGCACTTTGTGTCTTTTTTTGGTCATTTGGTGTCTTTTTTTAGTCATTTTGTCTCTTTTTTGTCATTTTGTGTCTTTTTTAGGCACTTTGTGTCTTTTTTTAGTCATTTTGTGTCTTTTTTTGTCATTTTGTGTCTTTTTTAAGTCATTTTGTGTCTTTTTTTGGTCATTTTGTGTCTTTTTTTGGTCATTTTGTGTCTTTTTTTGGTCATTTTGTGTCTTTTTGTTAGTCATTTTGTGTCTTTTAGTGTCTTTTTTATCATTTTGTGTCTTTTTTTAGTCATTTTGTGTCTTTTTTTGTCATTTTGTGTCTTTTTTTTGTCATTTTGTGTCTTTTTTTAGTCATTTTGTGTCTTTTTTTGGTCATTTTGTGTCTTTTTTTTGTCATTTTGTGTCTTTTTTTGGTCATTCTGTGTCTTTTTTTAGTCATTCTGTGTCTTTTTTAGGCACTTTGTGTCTTTTTTTGGTCATTTGGTGTCTTTTTTTAGTCATTTTGTCTCTTTTTTGTCATTTTGTGTCTTTTTTAGGCACTTTGTGTCTTTTTTTAGTCATTTTGTGTCTTTTTTTGTCATTTTGTGTCTTTTTTAAGTCATTTTGTGTCTTTTTTTGGTCATTTTGTGTCTTTTTTTGGTCATTTTGTGTCTTTTTTTGGTCATTTTGTGTCTTTTTGTTAGTCATTTTGTGTCTTTTAGTGTCTTTTTTTTATCATTTTGTGTCTTTTTTTAGTCATTTTGTGTCTTTTTTTGTCATTTTGTGTCTTTTTTTTGTCATTTTGTGTCTTTTTTTAGTCATTTTGTGTCTTTTTTTGGTCATTTTGTGTCTTTTTTTAGTCATTTTGTGTC
>NC_081533.1:34245011-34317511 GCF_030273125.1 Centropristis striata
GCGATTGCCCCGAGGCCCTAATAAGAACAACCTAAATGACAAAAAACATTTATTGGGGCTCTACTTTGAGATTTTGGTTTTATCCACTAACATGGAGGGGGCGGGGCTTATAGCCTCCACCAGGGGGCGCTACAGGTGTCTGTTACTTACTGACAGTCAGTCGTCTATCGTCGTCTGGAAGCTTCATGACTTCACAATTCTCCAACAGCAACACCTCCACTAGCTTACCATCCTGAACAACCACACACACACACACACACACACACACACACACACACACACACACTTGTAAAGGAAACCTTGTTTTCTTGAGGTGAATGGGGATTAAATACAATTAATAATGAATTCCTGATCTAGTGAAGTAAATGGAGGTTTAAATGGATTACCAGTCAACTCAGACTTGCACCCAGACTCGGACTCGAAGCCTGATTTTCAGGACTTGTGACTCAACTCTGACTTGTACTCTGATGACTCTGACTCTAGCCTGTGACTAGGACTCAGTGAAGATGACTCGACCGGGGCACTGCTTTGGTAAACCGGATTTGGACTTGCACTTGAACACTGGGAACTCGAGACTGTCTCAGACTCAAATATATATATATATATTTATATATATATATATATAAGACACTGAGCCTCCACTATATCCTTGCTCTGACTCTAGACTATAGATCCAGAAACTTAATTTCCTCATCTTTGATTGCCTACTTACAAAAAACTAGGGGACAATGGTCCAACGACCAATGGCCGCCATTTTGATATGCAAATGAGAAGGTCAAAAACTAAAAATTTTGCTTGGGAACCATTTTTTTTTGATTCAGCACCCTTGAAATAAGTAAAGTAGGCCGGTTCCTGA
Organism: Centropristis striata; assembly: GCF_030273125.1. Classification (NCBI taxonomy): domain Eukaryota; kingdom Metazoa; phylum Chordata; class Actinopteri; order Perciformes; family Serranidae; genus Centropristis; species Centropristis striata. The sequence goes on from NC_081533.1 coordinate 34,245,868, forward strand.
CTTGTACCCATAAATGCTCCTCACTTTCACTTTTTGGACCATTCCGTCTAGACTATGAGAACACAGATAGTCCAGGTGTGTGTTCTCACCTGCTTCTTGAGGAGGAACAGCAGGTTTCCTCTCAGACGACAGAACCGCTCCGACAGATCTGACACACAAACACACAAACACACAAACACAGTGTTTACATTCAGAGTTCAGACGTTCCAGGAAGTTCCAGTCAGCCTGAGTCATTGAGTCAGAGGACAGAAATAGAGACAGAGGACTGATGGAGGAGAGACTTCAGGCTGAGAGAGAGAACAGGAGGAAGAGAAGAACAGAGAGAACTAAAGAAAAGAAAGAAAATAAACTCAACCAGAGAGAACAGGAGGAGGAGAAGAACAGAGAGAGAACTGAAGGAAAGAAAGAAAATAAACTCAACCAGAGAGAACAGAGGAGGAGAAAATAAACAACAGAACAAAACACAGTCCATTAAAACAGAGGAAAAAGAAAAGAATGTGGAGCTGAAATAGAAAAGAATAGAACAGAAAATAATAGAATAGAAAAGAATAGAATAGAATTGAACAGAAAATATTATAATATAAAATAATAGAATAGAACAGAACAGAAAAGTAATTAATATAATAGAAAAAAAATAGAATAGAACAGAATAGAACAGAAAATATTATAACAGAAAATAATACAATAGAATAGATTAGAATAGAACAGAAAATAATAGAATAGAAAAGAATAGAATTGAATTGAACAGAAAATATTATAATATAAAATAATAGAATAGAACAGAACAGAAAAGTAATTAATATAATAGAAAAAAATAGAATAGAACAGAACAGAACAGAAAATATTATAACAGAAAATAATACAATAGAATAGATTAGAATAGAACAGAAAATAGAATAGAAAAGAATAGAATTGAATTGAACAGAAAATATTATAATATAAAATAATAGAATAGAACAGAACAGAAAAGTAATTAATATAATAGAAAATAATAGAATAGAACAGAATAGAACAGAAAATATTATAACAGAAAATAATACAATAGAATAGAATAGAACAGAAAATAATAGAATAGAAAAGAATAGAATAGAACAGAAAATATTATAATATAAAATAATAGAATAGAACAGAACAGAAAAGTAACTAATATAATAGAAAAGAAAAGAAAAGAAAGAAAATATTATAATATAAAATAATAGAATAGAACAGAACAGAAAAGTAATTAATATAATAGAAAATAATAGAATAGAACAGAAAATATTATAACAGAAAATAATACAATAGAATAGAATAGAATAGAACAGAAAATAATAGAATAGAAAAGAATAGAATAGAACAGAAAATATTATAATATAAAATAATAGAATAGAACAGAACAGAAAAGTAATTAATATAATAGAAAAGAATAGAATAGAACAGAAAATATTATAATATAAAATAATAGAATAGAACAGAACAGAAAAGTAATTAATATAATAGAAAAGAATAGAATAGAACAGAAAATATTATAACAGAAAATAATACAATAGAACAGAACAGAAAAGTAATTAATATAATAGAAAAGAATAGAATAGAACAGAAAATATTATAACAGAAAATAATACAATAGAATAGAATAGAACAGAAAATAATAGAATAGAAAAGAATAGAATAGAATTGAACAGAAAATATTATAATATAAAATAATAGAATAGAACAGAACAGAAAAGTAATTAATATAATAGAAAAAAATAGAATAGAACAGAATAGAACAGAAAATATTATAACAGAAAATAATACAATAGAATAGATTAGAATAGAACAGAAAATAATAGAATAGAAAAGAATAGAATTGAATTGAACAGAAAATATTATAATATAAAATAATAGAATAGAACAGAACAGAAAAGTAATTAATATAATAGAAAAGAATTGAATAGAACAGAAAATATTATAACAGAAAACAATACAATAGAATAGAATAGAACAGAAAATAATAGAATAGAAAAGAATAGAATTGAATTGAACAGAAAATATTATAATATAAAATAATAGAATAGAACAGAACAGAAAAGTAATTAATATAATAGAAAATAATAGAATAGAACAGAATAGAACAGAAAATATTATAACAGAAAATAATAGAATAGAATAGAATAGAACAGAAAATAATAGAATAGAAAAGAATAGAATAGAACAGAATAGAACAGAAAATATTATAACAGAAAATAATACAATAGAATAGAATAGAACAGAAAATAATAGAATAGAAAAGAATAGAATAGAACAGAAAATATTATAATATAAAATAATAGAATAGAACAGAACAGAAAAGTAATTAATATAATAGAAAAGAAAAGAAAAGAAAGAAAATATTATAATATAAAATAATAGAATAGAACAGAACAGAAAAGTAATTAATATAATAGAAAATAATAGAATAGAACAGAAAATATTATAACAGAAAATAATACAATAGAATAGAATAGAACAGAAAATAATAGAATAGAAAAGAATAGAATAGAACAGAAAATATTATAATATAAAATAATAGAATAGAACAGAACAGAAAAGTAATTAATATAATAGAAAAGAATAGAATAGAACAGAAAATATTATAATATAAAATAATAGAATAGAACAGAACAGAAAAGTAATTAATATAATAGAAAAGAATAGAATAGAACAGAAAATATTATAATATAAAATAATAGAATAGAACAGAACAGAAAAGTAATTAATATAATAGAAAAGAATAGAATAGAACAGAAAATATTATAACAGAAAATAATACAATAGAATAGAATAGAAAATTTCGGCCAGAAGGGCTGCAGCTGCGGTGGTCGCTGAAGCAAAAACTCGGGTATGGGAGGAACTCGGGGAGGCCATGGAGGAGGACTCCCGGTCCGCCTCAAAGAGGTTCTGGTTGGATGAGGTTCTCCCTGAGACGCTGAAGGAACTTTGGGTAGTGACCGAAAGAACAAGATGGCGGATACAAGCGGCTGAAATGAGCTTCCTCCGTAGGGTGGCTGGGCTCAGCATTACCGTGTGTTCAGACCGGATGCGTAGCGAATTTTCGCGTCGCGTTACTCGCGCGAGTTGATACGCGCGAGAATTGAATTTAATTCGCGTCACTCGCGCGAGTAACGCAACGCGAATTTTCGCCCAAGAGACTATTTAGCGCCAAATAATTGCCTCCATTTCATTCTGTCATCAACCATGACAAGCATAGCGTCCCTGTACCTGCTCTGCCGTGGTGTCTGGGTGAGTGACATCATCCGGAGGCGCACTCAGCACGGAGAGAGGACCGCAGAGTACTTCCACCTTTTTCCCTCCTGCCGACCCACTCCTCCTTCCTGCCTCTTTTCTCCTCTCTCTCATGTATGTATCTCGGACACTGTCGTCCAGAATCTCAACGCTGATAGGCTGTCCCGACACAGCGTCACGCGAATATTTCGCCAAAGTTGAATTTATTGAACTCACGCGAATTCGCGTTGTTTCATTCGCGGCGCGACATTCGCGTCAATCGCGGCATTCGTGTCGCGCGAAACCCGCGATTCGCGCCGCCGGCAAAAATTCGCGTCTATTCGCGTGTTTGCATTGACTTTGTATGTAATCTTGTCGCGCGAAATATTCGCTACGCGTCCGGTCTGAACGCACCGTTAGAGATAGGGGGAGGAGCTCAGACATCCGGAGGGAGCTCGGAGTAGAGCCGCTGCTCCTCCTCCTCTAAAGCAGCAGTTCTCAACCTTGGGGTCGGGACCCCAGTTGGGGTCGCGAGATGATTTCTGGGGGTCGACAAATCATTTAGGAAGTCAGCTCTGTCTCCACTGTGTTAAAGTGTTCATGTGTTAATGTGTTTTAGTCATTTAATGTCTTTTTTTAGTCATTTTGTGTCTTTTTTTGTGTCTTTTTTTGTGTCATTTTGTGTCTTTTTTGGTCAATTTGTGTCTTTTTGTGGACAATTTTTTTGTCATTTTGTGGTCAATTTGAGTCCTTTTTTGCTTAATTTTATGTATTTTTTGGTCATTTTGTGGTCAATTTGATTCTTTTTTAGGTCAATTTGTGTCTTTTTTGGTCAATTTGTGTCTTTTCTGGTCACTTTGTTTCTTTTTATGGGCCATTTTGTTTCTTTTTTGGGTCATTTTGTTTCTTTTTTGGGTCATTTTGTGTCTTTTTTTGGTCAATTTGTGTCTTTTTTGGTCAATTTGTGTCTTTTGTGGTCATTTTTTGTCATTTGTGGGGTCAATTTGAGTCCTTTTTTGCTTAATTTTATGTAATTTTTTGATCATTTTGTGTCATTTTGTGGTCAATTTGATTCTTTTTCGGGTAATTCTGTGTCTTTTCTGACAAATCCCAAAGTATCAAGTTGTTACTTTCCAAGGAGTCTCTGGCTTGAAGCTGACTGTTACACACTCAGGAGGTCAGAATGGACCTTTAGACTGATAGCAAAGGACTTAGATTAAAATAACAATAAAATATAAAAACATATATCAATGCACAGACAGAGAGATGTTTTAGTTGTTGTCTGCTTCATTATTCGTCCAAAATTCATGGGCCCTGCTTAGCCTGCTGCCCCCGCGACCCGGCCCGGATAAGAGGAGGAAAATGGATGGATGGATGGAGAATAGAAGATAAATTAATAGAATAGAATAGAAAAGAACAGAATAGAGTAGAATAGAATAGAATAGAACAGAAAATAATAGAATAGGACTTAACTCAACAGAATAGAATGGAAATAAATAGAATAGAACAGAATAGAAAACAATGGAATAGAACCTAACCGGATAGAACAGAACAGAACAGAAAAGAATATAAATTAATGTAATAGAACAAAAGAACAGAATAGAATAGAAAAGAATAGGATAGAATAGAACAGAACACAATAGCACAGAATAGAACGGAATAGAATAGAATAGAATAGAAGAAAATACAATAGAACAGATAGAAAATAATAGAATAGAACAGAACAGAACAGAAAAGAATAGAATACAACAGAACAGAACAGAAAATAATAGAATACAACAGAACAGAACAGAAAATAATAGAATACAACAGAAAATAATAGAATAGAACCTAACCGAACAAAACAGAACAGAATAAAATAGAACGGAATAGAACTGAAAAGAACAGAAAAGAATGTAACAGAAGAGATTATGATAGAATGTAACAGAATAGAATGTGATCCAACAGAACAGAGTAGAGTAGAAGGTAATAGAAGAGAATAGAGACCTGTGTGGTGGCGTCCGACCCTCAGCGTTCCTTCTCTCTGGAAGCTTCCAGATGTTTCCTCTCTGGACAGCAGCAGCAGCTGGCTGTGGTTCACCCTCAGCTTCATCCTCCTCATCCTCATCCTCCTCACCACTCATCAGCTGGGAACCAACATGGGAACCAATAGAATAGAAATTAATAGAATAGAACAGAACCGAACACAACAACACAGAACAGAATAGAATAAAATATAACATAAAAATATTATTATTATAAAAATAATCACATGAAACCGCTCAGGAGCAGGTACTAATATAAAATGAATAACAGAAAGAATAGAATAGAAATTAATAGAATAGAACAGAACCGAACACAACAAAACAGAATAGAATAAAATATAACATAAAAATATTATTATTATATAAATAATCACACATGCAAACGTTCAGGAGCAGGTACCTATATAAAAATAAATAACAGAAAGAATAGAATAGAAATTAATAGAATAGAACAGAATAGAACAGAACAGAATAGAATAAAATATAACATAAAAATATTATTGTTATTATAGAAATAATCACACATGAAACCGTTCAGCAGGTACTAATATAAAATAAATATCACAATATTAAACAATTCTGATAATATTGTGTTGTTACTGTTAAGATATAAAGCTGCTGATGGTTAAAATGTTTGACAAAAGAAACAAATATTTTTAATATTATATTAGGGCTGGGCAATATATTGATAATATCGAAAAATATATCAATATGTTTTTAAATGTGATATGGAATTAGACCATATTGCATATATTGATAGACATTTTCCATGGTTTAATTGATAATGATTTTGGGTATTGTCAATAAAACCATCAGCTCTTAAATTAAACTCTTATCAGCTATTGTTGTTGTTATCATTATATTTGTCCTAACAAATGTGCCTTTAGTTGTACCAGGCATTAAATGAACAAGAATATTTTTTTCTTGACTATAAGTGTAGTGAAGCAAAAGAAAAATTAATAAATAAAATATATATTTTTTTTAATGTAAATATTCAATAAGGTACGTACACTAACTTTAGTAAATGTAATTAACACAGAAATATGAAAACTAAATTTTGTGTCTTTTTTTGTCAATTTGTGTCTTTTTTTAGTCATTTTGTGTCTTTTGGTGTCTTTTTTGTCATTTTGTGTCCTTTTTTTTGGTCATTTTGTGTCTTTTTTTAGTCATTTTGTGTCTTTTGGTGTCTTTTTTGTCATTTTGTGTCCTTTTTTTTGGTCATTTTGTGTCTTTTTTTAGTCATTTTGTGTCTTTTGGTGTCTTTTTTGTCATTTTGTGTCCTTTTTTTTGGTCATTTTGTGTCTTTTTTTAGTCATTTTGTGTCTTTTTTTAGTCATTTTGTGTCTTTTGGTGTCTTTTTTGTCATTTTGTGTCTTTTTTTTGGCCTTTAGTCCAACATAAAATGTGATTTTGAATCTTTTTTTTACTTTCAAAACACTATCATGCTCAATAAAGAATTTTAAATGTTGCAAATGTGCATTAATTTCAGAGTACACTGAGACATTAAACTGCATCATTTTCAATTAAATTCTGGAAAAGTTGGTGTGTTCTAAAACTTTTGACCAGTAGTGTTTATATTAAACAACATATAAATATATATATAGTATATAGCATATAGTCTTTAGTATATATTCTCGTCATGACAGTTAACTGAACCCGGTAGACACAAGGTTAAACTTCTAAAAACAACGTTTATTTTTAATTTAATGGCTTAATATTACATTAAATGTAAACGGTGTAAACTCTTAACATGACACGCGGTTCATCGGCTTCTCTTATCGGCAGAAAAAACACGTTTCTGATAAAGTAAATAATAATAATAATAGTAAATTAAACCTAAACAGCCCGACGGACACATGACTCTAGTTAACCTTGGTTGCTTGACACAGTGGTAAACTTATTAAAAACTGATTAATATGAAATAGAGTAAATATGAAATATGAAATAGCACTTTAAAATAAAAAAGGGGTTTATCGGCTTCTCTTACCGGCAGAAAAGAGCAAGTTTACTGAGATTAAAGCCGACTTTTCCAGCGGCTGTTTGTTTTGAGTGGAGAACCTTTGGACCGCTGAAGTCTCGCGAGAACACCGTTTCCTGTCGGCAATGCCCAGCGAGAACCACAAGATGTCGCGAGAACGATGAGAAAAGAACCAGTCAGCACTAATAATGATACAAACCTTTAGATAAAACGATACATTTCGGATTTAAATAGTTGTTTATCATGTGGAAATCATATATAAACATACGAGGATTTTTATGAATTTACTGCAAAAATGTTTTTATGGGTATCATTTGAAATTTGGACTCCTTAAAAGGATCTGCTTTTAAACTTTTATTTCATTGAGTCACCTGAGTGCCATAAAACACTATAAATATAAATATAAAATATAAAGATAAAAGATAAAAGAATACAGAAGTAAACACTAAATGATGGTAATATACAGATGAATAATACAAGAAACAATGAATAAATGTTGAAATATAACTACAAATAAATAAAAGAATAAATTAATAAATTTAAAAATAAAGAGAGAACTATCAAGTTAATAAAACTGTGTAAGAGTAAAGAGTTAAATAAATGATAAAAGTATAAATAAATGTGGAAATAGAAAAAAATAAATAATAAAATACCATATATAAATTTTTTAAATGTATCTAGTAATGTAATTTAAATATTTTAATATTATGTAATTCATTTATCCCTTTATTTTTATCCCTAAAAGTATAAAAAATATATATATATTATTCTGAAATGGACCATTGTGCATATTGAATTTTTACTTTAGTTGATTTATGGATATTTTGATGATCGTACTTTTGTACTATAACTACAAATAAATAAAATAATAAATAAATAAATTGAAAAATAAAGAGATAACTAATAAGTTAATAAAATTGTGTAAGAGTAAAGAGTTAAATAAATGGTAAAAGTATAAATAAATGTGGAAATAGAAAAAAATAAAATAAAATATCATATATACGTTTTTAAAATGTATCTAGTAGTCATTTAAATAGATAGATAGATAGATAGATAGATAGATAGATAGATAGATAGATAGATAAACAATAAAATACAATAGAATAAGATACTGAGGTAGCATAAATAAAAACAACAATAGAAAAAAACAGAATAGAACAAGGACACTGTGTTAAAAAAAAAGAGTTAAAAAAAGTTACAAAAATATATTTTAATATTATGTAATTCATTTATCCCTTTATTTTAACCCCTAAAAGTATAAAAAATATACATATATTATTCTGAAATGGACCATTGTGCATATTGAATTTTTACTTGAGTTGATTTATGGATATTTTGATGATCGTACTTTTGTACTTTAATGCGTAACTTTTCACAGAGAACTGTAATGTTGCACTTCTTCACTTGTTGATTTGACATAATGAATCACAGCAGCAATAATAATAATAATAATAATAATAATAATAATAATAATAAATGTTATTTGTAAAGCACTTTTCATTGTTAAAAGCAATCTCTTGGTGCTACAGAGTAGAACAAGAGTAAAAACAGATTAAAAGGAGCAAAGGAACATCAGGTGTAATCAATCACATCTCAGCTGTTTTCAGCCTCGTTAGCAGATTAGTTGAGATATTTTAGTGTCTAATGTTCATGTTCACCTCGTGGCTCCATTTTTCAGGAGAAAGAACAAGAAGACTCCAGACGGCTGGTTGGTAAGAGAGGATCTAGTGTTGGAAATACTTCAATAATAGATATTAATTAATAATATATATATATATATATATTAATATAAAAAATAGATTATCTGAGAAATTCAACTTGTTTGTTTTTTTTTACACCTTTTTAATTTTCAAATTTTCTTGTTGACACTTGTGGGCACTTGGGAAAATGTTGTATACATAGATTTTATTTATTCAAATTTAAAATAAAATATATATATATATATATATATATATATATATATATATATATACACACACACACTCATGGAAAAAATTATAAGACCTCCTTGTTTTCTTCACTTTATTGTTAATTTCAATGGCTGGTTCAACTAAAGGTACATTTGTTTGGACAAATATAATGATAACAACAAAAAATAGCTGATAAGAGTTTAATTTAAGAGCTGATATCTAGACATATTCCATGGTTTTCTTGATAATGATTTTGGTAATTATGAAGGAAACCATGGGAAATGTGTAGATATCAGCTCTTGAATTAAACTGTTATGAGATATTTTTTGTTATCATTTTAAAAAAAATGTTTTTTATATTCAAATTTTCCTTTTTTTCCTCCAAGACACAATTTAGGCATAAATATAAAGAAGATGAATTTGTTATTTTAAATTCAATTAATTTTTATGTATTTAATTTGATCAATATTCAATATATTATATTTCATTTTCTTTCTTTCTTTCTTATATATATATATATATATATATATATATATATATATATATATACACACACATATATATATATATACACACACATATATATATATATATTACATAATGTACTTCCAAAGAATTTAAAAGCAAGTTCCACCTACCAACACCAAACATTCAGCTTCAGTGATAATAATATATTTTGTTATATAATTTATTATTATTATTATTATTATTATTAATAAACTCTGAGAGTTCTTACATTTTGCTGATCATCTGCACTTTGGGAAATGCAGAAGTTGTTCTTGTTTTTGCTGTTTCATGTTTTCCCACGTGAACAGGAGGATTCACTCATGAGTTGGAGAAGTGAAAGTCTGCCTGCCCTTCTCCCCACTTCTCTTATCAGCCTTCAGTCATAAAAGAGGGCTGAACACACACAGGATCTCTGTACACACTGCTGCTGCAGCCAGTGTCCTCTCAGTCCGCCAGCAGCTGCTTTACTGGGACTTCACAGCTTCAGCAGGTGAGAATCACTATCAACTCTTACGTAGCTGCTCATTTCTCACCTGCAGCTTTAATTTAGGTGCAGGATTCATCTAAAATTAAAGCTAAATCAGAGCTGAATCACTGCTGGAAAGTCAATTTGCTGAATCACTGTACTGTTCAGTTCATTAATGCAACTCCATGTTTCTATTTTACCACATTTAAGAGCAGAGGTGTCAAACTCTGGCCCGCAGTATAATTATATTTGGCCCAGAAAGGCAATACCAAATTATTATTATACAGCGCAAATAATACTACAAATCCCAGAATGCTCTGCTGGTGTTTTGATCAGTAGATCAGTGTGGAGCAAACTGAGCAACAATTAAAGTGTCTTTATGCACTTTTTCTTGCTACACTGTAAAAAATGTTTGTTTAAATTACAGTAAAAAACTGTCAAATTGCATCAGAAATAGGTCGTAAAATTAAACATTGTACATCACCGTAGTAGATACTTTTAATTACTGTAAATCAAAGAATAGTATAACACTTTAAATTCTACTGTCATAAACTGTAGAAAACATACACTTTTGCTGTAAAAATATAAAATATTCATGTAAAGTTAATGGAGAAATACCATGATGACACAATTATCCTAAAAGTAATGGGATTATTCTGTATAAATTACAGTTTTTGCTGATATTTACATTTACATACGCTCAACGTAATTTTTACGGTGATGTTCTGGCAACCACAGCTGCCGGTATTTTACCGTAAATTAAACAGATTTTTTTTTACAGTGTAGTCCAAGGCTTGAATGGCTGCACATTCATTGAAGGATATTATTATTATTAGTCATTTGGTTTATTATTGTTATTTTATTTTCACATTTATTTTTAGCCTGTGGAAAAAGATTACTGTTAAATTTAAATTTAAAGAAGGCCACATATAAAATAAAGGGACATACGATTTTTATTTAAATTTTATTTAAGAAATGAATGCCATTGATGTGTTTGTTTGTTTTATTTGATATGTGATTTTGCATGTTTGCAATATTAAGTTATATCAAGCTTTGCTTGTTCCATTTCGTTTGAACTTGTTTAGGTCCATTTTTTCAATAAATATCAATGTTGGCCCGCGACTTGGTCCAAGTTTTACATTTTGGCCCACTGTGTTTTTGAGTTTGACAGCCCTGTTTAAGAGGGAAATATTGTTCTTTTTACTTCATTCCAATATTTGATAGCAGTAGTTACTAGATCCTTGGCAGACCCACACTGTAAAAAAAACCTGTTGTTTTTACGGTAAAAAACCGGCAGCTGTAGTTGCCAGAACTTTACCGTAATAAGTATGGTAGAACTTTTTTTAATATTACAGTAAAAAGATATTGGCACTGTTGATTTCACATTTAAGATTGCCATTTTATTCCAATTTTTACCGTATAAATAAAGAGTTTTTCCACCAAAAGAAACACTGTTCTGCCATATAATTGACAAGAAAATACTTCATAAATGCTGCATAAAATAAAGATTTTACCATTAAATATTACAGTATATTTTTGTTAGAGAGAAAGTATATTTTACAGAAAAGTATATTATATATGTATATATTTTACAGAATAAATATAAATTCGAAAATTACAGTGATGCTTGTATATATATTACAGTATATACACAGTGCCAGTGTATTTTACAGTTGAGTAATGTATTAAAAAACTGTAAAAAATAACATAATATAATAATAATACTGTTTTGGCTGATATATACATTTAAGGTGTTTCATTCTTTCTGAAACTGAATTAACACATTTATCATTTTACGTCTTTTACTGTCATGGTTTAGCAGTTTTTCACCGTAAAATCTACAGACATTTTTTACAGTGTAGGTTACTTATATGAGTTATTATGGACGATTATGTACAATTTTTCTACAAAAACAGAAATATGACACATATATGTCCCTATATCAAGAGTTATGTTGCCGTATATGTTGCCTATGAGAGACTTATAGATATGTTTATAATATCTATGAAATACTAATGTAATATAGTACATATACAAATATACCTATATATTAAAAATGTACAAAAGACGAGTTTTGTAGTTATGTTGTACCGTCCACGGAAATCAAAACATTTAAAAAGCGAGACTAGTTAATGCATTTGTATCATATAAAAGTAATATTAATACATTTTAAAACCTTTCAAAATCATATTTAAGACATTTTATGAGATGTTAAGAGAATATTAGACATTTTAAGGCCTTAAATTCAAATTATTAGATTTTAGACTTTTAAGACATTTTAAGAACCCGTGGATAATCTGGATAAATTTTCATATGGTATTATATGTTGCCACCATATAAAGTAAACACAAAATTAAATAAGCGACTACATGTTTGTTAGTTTTCTCGAGTTTAAAGAATATGTTTTAAACATAAATGGGTTGGGGGTTTTTTAAACGCATATACAGTATAATATCTACATATTGACAGGATTTGGGATGGATACTGTATGTACAGAACATTATCTACAATAAAAGCATTACATTTATTGATATTATATAGTTTATGTACACTACTGGTCAAAAGTTTTAGAACACACCAACTTTTCCAGAATTTAATTGAAAATGATGCCGTTTAATGTCTCAGTGTACTCTGAAATTAATGCACATTTGCAACATTTAAAATTCTTTATTGACCATGATAGTGTTTTGAAAGTAAAAAAAGATTCAAAATCACATTTTATGTTGGACTAAAGGACTAAAAAAAGACACAAAATGACCAAAAAAAGACACAAAATGACTAAAAAGACACAAAATGACCAAAAAAAGACACAAAATGACTTACAAAGACATGAAAAGAATTCAAAAATGGACAAAATAGCCCAAGACTCCATAGAGTTAAGTTGTTAACCCATTTCTTGTTCCCTGAAAAAGGCCTACTTGTATAATTCTGAAATGTACATTATTTTCCAGTTTTGGTTAAGCTTACCTTTTTTTATTTACCTCTGGCAGTTCACCACTTACCTTTGGACCCTTTCAAGCTGTTCATTTGACTTGAACTGCTTGAATTTTAATAAAAAACTGGAAAAATTGGGGTGTTCTAAAACTTTTGACCGGTAGTGTACATATAATAAATATTTATATATATCTATGATACATTTTCTTTCTCTAACATAACCTGTAACCTCCCCAAATACTGTAAATGCCACTTTGAAGAAAAAAGAAGTTTGGTTTAAATTACTCGAGAGTAAACAAATCTGCTCCCGTTGGCTGGTATAGCATCCAGGAACAAAAATAACAATAACTCTAAAATAACAAAATAATGTAGTTAGTGAAGAATAAACTCCTTATCTTTGGAAGAGTTACTGGAGTTTTAAGCTAGTATATAAAAGTAAAAGGCTGCTGCTAACGTTTAAGCTTAAATTAATTCAAGCTTAAATTCTGATATACTAGCCAGCTGGCACACAGTGGCGTTATTTGTCTTTTTCTTGTAGTTACCTATAAAAAAAGTAAATTTAAAAAGTTTGGCTGAAGTTACTGGAGAGTAAACTACAGGACAAAGCTGCTAACGTTAAATTCTGGTTTAGCATCCAGAAGTGGCTGTTTATTTGTTTGTCTTTCTCTAACATTACCTGTAACCGCACAAAATACTGCAGCTAGCTAACAATAAACCTATTTGGCTTCAGTGGGGATGAAAGTTTGGCTGGAATTACTGGAGATTTACCTTCTGCAAATCTAATAAAAAATAGGAGCAGATCTGCTCACGTTAGCTTAAATTCTGATATGGGACCAACAAGCACACAGTGGATTAGTTTGTCTTTCTCTAACCTGTAAAACTCATAAAATAATGCTGTTAACTAATGAATCCAGGCTTCAGAGGGAAAAACAACAACTTTGGTTGGATCCTAAACTTCAGCTAATCTAATAAACAGTAGGACAGATCTGTTAACGGTGCTAACGTTAGCTTAAACTGTGTTATCCAGAGCCAGATAGCACACAATGGATTCATTTGTCTTTCTCTAACCTGTAACCTCTATAAATCCTGTAACCAGGCAAAATAATGTATCCAGCCAACAATAAGTTGCTTGGCTTTGAAAAAATAGTTATTGGAGTTTAAACCTCCGCAAATTTAGGACAATAAAAGTAGGACAGAGCTGCTCACGTTAGCTTAAATTCTGATATGGGACCAGATAGCACACAGTGGATTAGTTCGTCTTTCTCTAATATAACCTGTAAAACTCACAAAATAAAATAGTTAGCTAACAATTCGAGGCTCCAGGGCCAAAACAACAACTTTGCCTGGATCCTAAACTTCAGCTAATGTAATAAAAAGTAGGACAGAGCTGCTAACGTTAGCTTAAATTTGGATATCTGTCTTTCTCTGAGCTGTAACCATAGACTGCATAAATCTTGTAACTTGGCAAAATAATGAAGCTTACTAACAATAACTTGCTTGACTTTGAAAAAGAGTTATTGGAGTTTAAACTTTCGCAAATTTAGACCAATAAAAGTAGGACAGATCTGCTAACGTTGGCTTAAATTCTGATATGGGACCGTACACAGTGGATTAGTTTGTCTTTCTCTAACCTGTAAAACTCACAAAAAACTGTAGTCAGCTAAATAGTCCAGGCTTTAGGGGCAAAAACAACTTTGGCTGGATCCTAAACTTCAGCTAATGTAATAAAAAGTAGGACACAGCTGCTAACGTTAGCTTAAATTTGGATATCTGTTTTTTTCTGACCTGTAACCATAGACTGCATAAATCTTGTAACTTGGCAAAATAATGAAGCTAACTAACAATAAGTTCCTTGGCTTTGAAAAAGAGTTATTGGAGTTTAAACTTCAGCAAATTTAGACTAATAAAAGTAGGACAGATCTGCTAACGTTAGCTTAAATTCTGATATGGGACCGCACACAGTGGATTAGTTTGTCTTCTCTAACCTGTAAAACTCACAAAATACTGTAGTCAGCTAAATAGTCCAGGCTTTAGGGGCAAAAACAACTTTGGCTGGATCCTAAACTTCAGCTAATGTAATAAAAAGTAGGACACAGCTGCTAACGTTAGCTTAAATTTGGATATCTGTTTTTTTCTGACCTGTAACCATCGACTGCATAAATCTTGTAACTTGGCAAAATAATGAAGCTAACTAACAATAAGTTCCTTGGCTTTGAAAAAGAGTTATTGGAGTTTAAACTTCAGCAAATTTAGACTAATAAAAGTAGGACAGATCTGCTAACGTTAGCTTAAATTCTGATATGGGACCGCACACAGTGGATTAGTTTGTCTTCTCTAACCTGTAAAACTCACAAAATACTGTAGTCAGCTAAATAGTCCAGGGTTTAGGGGCAAAAACAACAACTTTGGCTGGATCCTAAACTTCAGCTAATGTAATAAAAAATTGGACAGAGCTGCTAACGTTAGCTTAAATTTGGATATCTGTCTTTCTCTGAGCTGTAACCATAGACTGTATAAATCCTGTAACCTGGCAGAATAATGTTGCTCGCTAATAAATTGCTTGGCTTTGGAAAAAGAGTTATGGGAGTTTAAACTTCATTTATTTATTTAGGCTAATATAAAGTATGACAGAGCTGCTAATGTTATCTTAAACTTTGATAGAGCATCCAGGAGCAGCAAGAACACGTTGGTTTTATTTATCTTTAACTAAAATTCTATTAATAATCCTACAAAAATAACGCAGCTAGCTCATTGACCTTGGAGGTAAACACTGTTACTTTTATAAGATAGTTAGCCAAGTATGCTACCTTTAGCCACTTAAGGGACATAAACAAAGTTTTGATCCGTTATTTATAATTTGGCTTTTGGAAAATTAATAGTAAGAGTCACAACCCTCCAACTCCTTTTTAAATGTAAAGTAATTTTTTTTACTTTAACTTTTTCCATGCAGTATGTTTTGAAATAATTACTCAGGTTATCCGAACGCTAATCCTGATAGCTGGTTTCACGCGGTTACTGTTAAACTTTTAAACATTTACTTAAGAAAAATCAGTGTTGCTTCTAAAGATCACACTTTAATTATCAGGACAACGATGAAAACATTGAAATTAATTAATTCATAACAAGATACATAATTAAAAGCTTTCTGTTTTTTTAGTTTTTTTAGCTTTTCTGTTTTTTTTTTTGTTTTTTTCTGTTTTTTTTTACTAGCAGCTAGTAAAATGTTTCTGTGACGTTTCAGGAGGAGATCGGTCAAAGATGCCGGACAGCAAAGTGACGGTGGAGCTGGGGCTGAATGGAGCCTCTAAACACCAGGTACCTTCCTTTTCTTTATGTCTGTTCGGATTTTAAAAATTCAGCCCTCCGAAAAGGCTCGACAGGAAGCACACTGAAGCAATAACTCGTGTTTTATCCTTGGTCTTCTTTTATTTGTTACAAAATGACCACAGGTGACCACAGGTCATAAACCTGAAATGATTAATACAAAAACAACAAGTTACATACAATAATATTAATGAAATTGTAGCTTTAAATAGCTATTTTTACTTTTTACATTAAACAAGCATTTACTCTTTTTAAATATTATTATATTTTATTTTATTATTTATTTATTATTATTATTTATTCATTTATTTATTATTTATTATTTTATATATTTTATATATATTTTTTTTTATTATATTATTATTATAATATATAATGTATTCTTATGAATTAAAGTAATGAATTGCAGTAACATAGTAACCCAAAAACTTAAACACAGTGTCTTAGCTAAACATTAGCAGTTAACTGCTAGCAACACCTAACCAAGTGCTAGCCTGAAAGCTAATGAAGTTAGCCCTATGCTAACGGGTGTTAGTGACAATGCTAACGCAAGCTAGCGGCGATGCCAACGCTAACCGCGAGCGCTAAATAACACTCTCAAGCCTGCCTAACAGTGCAGTAAACATCAACAATATTATATTTATAAGACACACATTTAGAGCTACAAATAATGATAAATAATAAACGTCTTGAGATATATATATATATATATATATATATATATAATTTTTTCAATTATTTCTATGGATATTTTAAATATAATTTCTAATCATTTTCTTTGCCGTAGTTTCAAAGTTATTTATTTTTTACATTTTACTTTATTTATTCATTTATACATTTTTTTAAAAGATATTTCAAATTTTGTTATTCGGAGTGGATTTTACCGAATATTCTTAACTCTAAAGAAAATTATTAGATTTTTACTAAAAAGCAATTAGCAAAAAATAAATGTCTTGACAATGTCGACACACATTTTGGAAAGTTTCGGGGTGAATTAACGGTGTTTCAGTCTGCAGGTGCGGGCCAGCAGCGGCGCGGCGCCACCGTTAGCTTCCACAACATCAACTACAAGGTGAAAGTGGGAGGAGGCTGTCTGTGTGGAAAGAAGGGTACGACCAAAGACATCCTCATCGACCTCAAGTGAGTACACTGACACACGCCTGTATGGAAGTAAATCTGTGTCATCGGAGTTTGAAATAAAAAAGACGTTGAATTTCTAGCACTGAATATTTCTGCATTGAAATTATGTATCTGAATGTTTTTCTGCGTTAAAATTCAACCACAAAAAATTAAACCGCAAAAAATTCAACCTAAAAATTTGCGTTTGAATTTTTTGCGGTTGAATTTTTTGAGGTTGAATTTTTAACGTTGAAAAACATTCAGATACATAATTTCAATGCATGGGCTAGAAATTCAACCGCAAAAAATTCAACCGCAAAAATTTAAAATGCAAATTTTTAGGTTGGATTTTTTGCGGTTGAATTTTTTGAGGTTGAATTTTTTGCAGTTGAATTTTTTGCGGTTGAATTTTAACACTGAAAAACATTCAGACGCATAATTTCAATGCAGAAATATTCAGTGCTAGAAATTCAACGTCTTTTTTATTTCAAACTCCGATGACACAGATTTACTTCCATACGCCTGACATTTCAATCAGAAACCACCTTCCTGATATTGAAACCGCGCCACTTAACTCGTTGACCCGCTAATCTGGCTTTGGTCGTCCAACTTTCTGGAGGTAAACGTGACTCGATCAAGGCCCGCACGGATCAAATGGCGTGTTCGGAGGCAAAGGAAGGAAGTTTTCTTTGTCCAGAAACTTACTGGCTTGTGAGAAAACAATGAGTCTCTGCTTGAAGCAACAAACAGACACAGATGCAGGATGCTGAACTGCCTCCACTGAGAAAGTTCAGGGTGTTACGCTCACAGAAACGTGTTGGATAACCATGACCCTTGGCACAGACACTCATGGTCATCAGAGGGTGAACCCCACATCCTCGATTTTCCTCAAAGGTTCAAATTTTTGCATGTTTAACCCTTTGATGCTCAACATATTGACCCCCCCTTCTAATGCACAACATGGGTCAAAAATGACCCGCCTTCATTTCCCATGTTATATAATTCTTGCTGTGTGTTTCTGTGCTCTATCTTTTGATATCAACTTATTTTATGATTGGATATTCCAAGAATTCTTTAAATATCTTGTTATTGATAACAAAAGATTATTATTTCCATTTTGCCTCTCATACTTCATGAAGAAAAAACGTTTTTGTATTATTACATAGCTAACTACTTGGCTAAGTAGCTTGCTAAGCTAACTACTTAGCCAAGAAGTCAGCTAAGTAGTTAGCTTAGCAAACTACTTAGCTAACTACTTAGCCAAGAAGTTACCTAAGTAGTTAGCTTAGCAAGCTACAGTTTTACAGTTTTAAGCCCTTTTTTAAAGGTGTCCACAGACTTTTTGGGGTTTTAGAGTTTCTTGTTCAGGTCATTGTTGTATAGTGGAGGCTTCAAATAAAGACCAAATTGGGAGTCTTTAAAATGGAACAATTACTCTCCAATATGCTGCAGTTTTACAAAGAACAACATAAAAAAGTAGACCAAAGGAGCCTCTGAAATCCTGCATTCAAGCTGTTAGCCTCAACAGGTGACTTCCTGCTTTCAAAATAAAAGTATTCCTCTTAACACAAATTCATATTGATTCTCAATTTTACCAACAGCAGGTAATATTTCCTCACATATTTCATGTTAATGGCATTTTTTTTATATTTCCTATGAACTAAAAAACAAATGACGTTCAAACGAAACAATTCAGAGTTCTGTTTTGTGTTTTGTTTATTCATTGAGCTTTAGTTTGAACTCACCAAGAGGTCACATATTCTGTGTTATAATCTGCACATATAAACCCTTAAAATCTTTCATTATGACCTGTTATGAAAATGATCAAAGTCTTTAATTATGTATTATGAAAAATGCAGTGGGCCAAAGTGCAGTGTGTGCGTTGGGTTTATAGCGGCTGGTATCTCTGGTATTTTATTGTTCAGCATGTGTAATCATTGACCAGCTGAACTCAAAGTTGAAGGTTGGTTCAGAGTGTTTTTTAAAGAAACGTTGGAGCGTTTACTGCTTCACGTGAGAGTGTCTGTCACCTGTCCCGTCAGCGTGTTTTCCAACCCAGAGCTTATGAAAAACCTCCATATTTTATGATTGTGCACAGAACGATCTGACCTTTTAGTCCTGGGAATCTAAACTCTGCAACTTCTCTGGAATCCAACAGTTTCATCATCCTTCAAACACAAAGAGAACACAAACCACATATTCTTTTTCAGGTTTCCTTTGGCTAAAAATGTACATTTACAGCAGGTAGGAGTGTCTCCTACCTGGTTGTGGCTTGACAGGAGCAACTGTTTATCTGAGGAGGCAGGAAGTTAAACATTTGGTTTGTATTTGTAGGTTAAACATCTGGAGCACTGCAAAAAAAAGCCAACTTGTAGGCTATTTTTTTGCCTAAAACAGTGATTTAAGTTGGTAAAACTTGGAAATATAAATTATTATATAAAAATAAGAAACGTTAAGTGAAAGAAGTTTTCAAAAGACAAGACATCGAAAGAAAGTAAGGATACCAAAATAAGAGATTTTTAAAGACAGAAAAGATGCAAAAATAAGAAAGAAATGGAAAAAAAAAGAAAGAGAGAGGACACACAAAATAGAAAAATAAGATTAAAGAAATAAAGTTCCGTCATCTTGAACACATAAAGAAATGCAGCGTCATGTTTTCAGAGGTGAAAACAAAGTGCAGCGTCATGTTTTATGAGATTTGCTGACTCATGACTTGGCTGGAAAGTCGAAGTCATCAAAACAAAAGTCAGTTCAAGTTTAAAATTTCTAAAAATAACTGAAAATATCCTCAGCTCCTTCGAAGAACTTTTAAAAAATGATTTGAGGAAAATAAAAATTGATTTTGGAGGCTAAAACAAAACTGCGATGTCATGTTGTGATAATCTTAGAAACGTGTTTTTCTAGAATTTGCTGATTTATTTCAGGAGGAAGTCCTGATCCTGACTCAGCAAAAACGCCAAAATAAGATGAATCAAACTGTTTCCAAACAGCAGCTGAAATGTCTCAATTTACTCTCTTTGCATAAACCACAAAAATGACTTTCAGTTCCTCAAATTTATGAAACTACACCTAAAGGACAAAGTTCACCAACAGTCACGTCACAGGAACACAGAAGTGAAAACTGCTGTTTCAACACATATAAATACAGAGAGCTTTAGCTTAGCTTAGCATAAAGACTGGAAACAGGGGGAAACTGCTAGCCTGGTTCTCTACCAGCAACTATAGAACATCAAATCTGTTTAATCTGTTTGTTTTTAAAAAAATATATATAAGATATAAAAAAATATAAAAATTACAAATTGCTTTTTATATAGATATATTTTCAGCTAATCTTTATGCTCATTATAAATCACCTCATGCAACAAAAAATAATCAAATTTCCCAAAATGTCAAATTATTGTTTTTTCTTGATTTACAAATGCTTTATTATTATTATATATATATTTTTTTGTATTGTATTGTTATTAATTCTGTGTATTTTATTGCTGAATCTTTTCTATCTTTTTTGTACGGTGTCCTTGAGTGCCAAAAAAGGCGCCCCCAAATAAAAAAAAAATGTATTATTATTATTATTTTGTATTTTACATTTAATTATAAACCGCGACCCGGCCCCGGATACGCGGAAGAAAATGGATGGATGGATTATAAATATTATTATTATTATTATATTTATTTATTTTTACTTTTATTATTTAATTAATTATGAGGTCCTATGTCAGGAAAAAAATTAAAATTAAATAAAAAGCTTTTTTTTTTAAAAGGAAAAAAATTTATTCATGTGAATTACATTAGAATTAGTTTAATCATTTGCAAAAAATAATAAAATTTCCCAAAATGTCAAATTATTCCTTTTTCTTGATTTACAAATGCTTTATTAATTTGTATTTTACATTTAATTATAAATATTATTATTATTATTATATTTATTTATTTTAATTTTTATTATTTAATTAATTATGAGGTCCGATGTCAGGAAAAATATTTAAATTAAATAAAAAGCTTTTTTTTTTAAAGGAAAAAAATGTATTCATGTGAATTACATTAGAATTAGTTTAATCATTTATAGTGTGTATTTTCCTTGAAATGGCAAAGACAAGGAAAACATATAGAAAAAAACATTATTTTAAATTGTTTTCCTTTATTGTTGTTTATTTATTTCAAATTTGAACAGATCTGGTTCACCCCATTCATATAATAATAATAATAATAATAATAATAATATAATCATAAATAATAATAATACATCTTATTTGTAAGATGCTTAATAAGGTACTCAAAGACACTTTACATAATAAAAACAATTAGTAAGAAACAGTGTAAAGTTGTTATCAATTACAGCTACAACAACTAACGAGCGCAAAAAAATAATGATTAAAGCAGTTTGAAAAGCAGTTGGTAACCATTGCAGTATAAATATTAAAACTGCAAAAACTATTACAGTAAAAGTAAAAGCAATAAGAGAAAACACAAACAACAGTTACACTGAAAAAGGAGACTGAAAGGACTAAAAAGCAGATTTAAATATGAAAGTTAATCAGATTTAACATCTCTCTCTCTCTCTCTCTTCTCTCTCAGTGGGTTCATGAAGCCGGGGCTGAACGCCATCATGGGAGCGACGGGGAGCGGAAAGTCATCGTAAGTCTCTTTATTATTATTAGGGTCTCGGGGCAATCTCCCCAGCACTGGTCCCATACAGCAATAGCTGCATTCAATTTGCATTGAAGTGAATGGGACGGCCGACAAAAAATGAGCGAAAAAGAACAATAATTGGAGATTTTTAAACGTCTACTTCTCCGGCATAATTTCACCTAGAGACTCCATTTAAACTTTAAACAGTAGACACAAGTCTTGTGTATCGGTGTATTAATCCACGTTTCCATAGGTCATATAGTTTTTTATCAATCCCTGTTCAATGACCATGATCATTTTTGGAGAAATTCTGAGATTATAATGGGTGTGTATTGCACGGAATGTTCGTGTCACAGTGTGTGACATCATCGCCAGAGTGTAGAGGGAGAGGAAAAACTGTCAAAAAATAAATTTGAAAACTGCGCTCCAGGCCGCAAATTCCACTCTACAGAAATAATTTATACATAGAAACGTAGGAAAATTAGTCTTCTCCCTCACAATCCTCTGGTAAAGCTGTCAGAGTTATAGTTTGGGCGTAGGACGCACAGATGATCCACCAACACCACCAACAGCCTCATTGGCTCCATATTAAAAACGCAGGGAGATTTCGGAAAAAGGGAAGATGGAACAGTTTTTTTAGATCGCTCTAACAAAGCTATTTTTTAATTTTTCTTAAAAAAAACCATATGTAGACGTTCAGGAAGAAGTCAGGACGCTCAAAGTGAAGTCGGATCAATGATAGGTATTATGGTTTTGCCAAAAATGTTTTCTGTTCGAGGCCAGAAATTTCACTCTGCCCACCTCTGGCTGCTGTCACTCTGCCAGAAGATTCCACAGCTGTTAATGCTGTTGATTGCTCTGCTCTGATTGGTCGACCCAAGCTTTGATGTTTTGATGCTTTGATGTGATTACAGTTACAGATACACGCACGCACATTTTGAGGTTAAAGGTTAAAGGTCATAGGTTGCTGTATAAATAAATACTTGAAGAGGAATGCTTGTTGTAGGTGTGCTCCTTGTATATTATATAGTATCATAACATTACTAGTATTAATTGTTTGAAATCTCTGAAGAATCTCATCATAGTGTACACACACCGGCAGTAGCCCCCGTGGCTCTTTCAGAATTTCCCCAGAGGAAATTTTCTAGTTAGTATTATTGTTGCTCATGCATGCTCCCTTTTCATTTATTTATTTATATATATATATATAAATATGTTTATATTTTATAAATATATATTATATATAATAATAATAATAATGTGTATATATATATTCATATTTTTATTATTTTATTTTATTATTATTATTTTATTTATTTATTCTATTTACATTTTAGTAGTACCGCTTTCTCTGCCTAATGATACATAATATTTATTATCATATATTAATACTTAACTACTAGATCTATAACTGACGCATGCACACATGCATGCACACACACACACACATTGCACAATAAAAATTAAATAATAAAATAAAATGAATAAAAATAAGAGCTTGCTGTCTTTAACGGGACACGTTTGTCTTCAGGTTTCTGGATGTCCTGGCAGCCAGAAAGGACCCGGCAGGTCTGACC
The DNA here is from genome assembly GCF_030273125.1 of Centropristis striata. Taxonomy (NCBI): domain Eukaryota; kingdom Metazoa; phylum Chordata; class Actinopteri; order Perciformes; family Serranidae; genus Centropristis; species Centropristis striata. The sequence goes on from NC_081533.1 coordinate 34,269,560, forward strand.
GGAGAAGTCCTGATCGACGGAGCTCATCAGCCTCCGAACTTCAAGTGTCTGTCCGGATACGTGGTGCAGGTGGGTGAGACGGACAGGAAGTCAGACAGGAAGTCAGACAGGAAGTCAGTCTGCAGGAGCCAATAGGTTGGCTTTGATTCAGGAGGGCTTCCTGCCCGGGACAGGAAGGACCAATAAGGGAACAATGAGAGCGGCTTCTTCGGCCCGAAATGAGTGAAAGTGCACGTTTAGTCTAGACGGATTTCAGAATAAAGGCCTCCTATAGGAAGTGAGGAGCATTTATGGGTACAAGTCAGGAACCGGCCTACCTTACATATCTCAAGGGTGCTGAGTCCAAAAAAAATGGTTCCCAAGCAAAATTTTGAGGTTTTGACCTTCTAATTTGTATCAAATGGCCACCAATTGCCCATCTTGCTCAGTCATTGGACCATTTCCCCTTAGTTTTTTTGTAAGTAGGCAATCAAAGATGAGGAAATTAAGTTTCTGGATCTATAGTCTAGAGTCAGAGCAAGGATATAGTGCAGGCTCAGTGTCTTTTTTTTATATATATATATATATATATATATATATATATGCAAAATACCAACTGGAACATTTAAAAGTGATATTGATTGAATATTTATGTCGGCCTTAAAAAAAACACACAAATAATGCTTAATTTAACCTTAAAAGTTGGTATTTTGCATATATGTACACTACTGGTCAAAAGTTTTAGAACACACCAACTTTTCCAGAATTTAATTGAAAATGATGCAGTTTAATGTCTCAGTCTACTCTGAAATTAATGCACATTTGCAACATTTAAAATTCTTCATTGAGCATGATAGTGTTTTGAAAGTAAAAAAAAGATTCAAAATCACATTTTATGTTGGACTAAAGGACTAAAAAAAGACACAAAATGACAAAAAAAAGACACAAAATGACTTGTATAATTCTGAAATGTACATTATTTTCCAGTTTTGGTTAAGCTTACCTTTTTTTATTTACCTCTGGCAGTTCACCACTTACCTTTGGACCCTTTCAAGCTGTTCATTTGACTTGAACTGCTTGAATTTCAATAAAAAACTGGAAAAGTTGGGGTGTTCTAAAACTTTTGACAGGTAGTGTACATATACATAAAAAGACAGTGAGCCTCCACTATATCCTTGCTCTGACTCTAGACTATAGATCCAGAAACTTAATTTCCTCATCTTTGATTGCCTACTTACAAAAAAACCAAGGGGAAATGGTCCAACGACCAATGGCAGCCATTTTGATATGCAAATGAGAGTCAAAAACTCAAAATTTAGCTTGGGAACCATTTTTTTGGATTCAGCACCCTTGGAATAAGTAAAGTAGGCCGGTTCCTGACTTATACCCATAAATGCTCCTCACTTTCACTTCTTGGACCATTCCGTCTGGACTAGTTTGAGTTGTTGGTTTTTGTTGGTTGTTTGTCAGGACGACGTGGTGATGGGAACGCTGACCGTCAGGGAGAACTTCACCTTCTCCGCCGCGCTGAGACTCCCAGCCAGCGTCTCTCAGGAGGAGAAGGACCAGAAGGTCAACAGACTGATCCAGGAGCTGGGACTGGGCCGGGTGGCCGACTCCAAGGTGAGAAAAACCATCACTGACGTTATTATGGACGACAGGAAGGAGAACGAAACGGATTTCTGGTGTGGTTTTGTCAAAAAAGACAAAAAAAAGTGGCCAAAAAGTAAGACCCCAAAATAAAAATTCAGATAGCTAGCGGCTAACTGATGCTAGCGGCTAACTGATGCTAGCGGCTAACTGATGCTAGCGGCTAACTGATGCTAGCGACCAACTGATGCTAGCGGCTAACTGATGCTAGCGACCAACTGATGCTAGCGGCTAACTGATGCTAGCGGCTAACTGATGCTAGCGACTAACTGATGCTAGCGACTAACTGATGCTAGCGGCTAACTGATGCTAGAGACTAACTGATGCTCGGCTAACTGATGCTAGCGGCTACCTGATGCTAGCGACCAACTGATGCTAGCGACCAACTGATGCTAGTGGCTAACTGATGCTAGCAGCTAACTGATGTTAGCGACTAACTGATGCTAGCGGCTAACTGATGCTAGCGGCGCTGCTTGTTACAGCTACAAGAGTAGCCATTAGCGTATCAATGCTAACTCAAAATTGTGGTTGCAACATTAGCTGACATTTCATAGCGGCGTTACAATCGTGCTAATTCAGCACATTGCAGAAGTTAGCAGAAGTAAGGATTAAAAGTTATTACAATGTGAAATTATAAGTTAGTACAACCTACAGTTGAGTTGACAAAAATCTGAATTCAGAGTTGAGCAAACTCAAAAACAAAACTTAAAATATTTAATTTAATTGTCCAACATAAAATTTTATTGAAGTTTGTTGCCTTGAAATTTTGATTCACCCAACTTTTCTTTTTAATAATAATAAATAATATAAATATATATAAATAATAAGTGGCCAGAAAGTTAAAAAAAAGAAAGAAAAAGAGGAAATACAGATTACATCATAATAAACACCAAATCAAACTGCAGCATCATGGTTTCAGAGGTGAAAATAAACTTCAGAGTCATGTTTAGTGAGATTTGCTGACAGATGTTTGAAAGAGGGAAGTCCTGCGTTTCCCAACAGATTTATTGAAAATAAAAGTCATGCCAAAATAGAAAGAAAAATACGAAACTTCAAAAGAAAGAAGATTTTATAAGACAAGACTTCAAAAGGAAGTAGGGGATCACAAAAAAAAAAGGATATATAAATATGAGAGTTTGGAAGAAAGAGATACTTTGAAAGGACGCCAAATAAGAAAAGCTTTGAAGACAAAAAAACTTTGGAAGAAAGAAAAGATGTGAAATAAAAAGAAAAAATAAGAAATAAGATTTCAAAAGACAATACTTTTAAGGAAAAATAGACAATAAAAGTGGCCAGAAAGTAAAAAGAGAAAGAGGAAATACAGATTACATCATAATGAACACCAAATAAAACTGCAGCATCATGGTTTCAGAGGTGAAAATAAACTTCAGAGTCATGTTTAGTGAGATTTGCTGACAGATGTTTGACAGAGGGAAGTCCTGAGTTTCCCAACAGATTTATTAACCCTCCTGTTATGTTGCAGGTCAAATTGACCCATTTCAAAGTTTGAAAAAAATAAATAAAAAAATGTAAGTATTATTGGTTCATTTCATATAGCTGCATGTTTATATTACATAGATACTGTTACATGCTTAATCTCACCCTGAACAGAAGAGGGGAGTCGTGTTAATTTAAACAAACAATTTAAACATTTTCTTGTTGTATTCTCGTCTCAAAATGCACCAAAAGGCTTAATTTAAGGCTTAATTTAATTAACAATCAGAGGAATACACCCTGCCTCATGCATCTTGTCTAGTAATATGTTTTTTGTTTTTTTGTTGTTGTTTTTTTTTGTTTTTTTAAACTGTAATTATGTGTATACATTGTGAAGCACATTGAGTCTGCCTTGTGCATGAAATGCACTCTATAAATAAAGTTGAATTGAATAGTCTACGAAAAACAAACAAGATAGACAGAATGCAAACAAAAAAAAGAGAGAGGTCGAAAGTTGTGTGTGTGTGTGTGTGTGTGTGTGCAGGTGGGCACCCAGCTGATCCGTGGTATCTCCGGCGGTGAGAGGAAGAGGACCAACATCGGCATGGAGCTGATCATCGACCCGCCCGTCCTCTTCCTGGACGAGCCGACCACCGGGCTGGACGCCAGCACCGCCAACTCCGTTCTGCTGCTGCTCAAGAGGTTACACCACTGTTACTGGAGGTTACTGAACCTAAGAGTCACATTTATATGTCTACGGATGGGAGACAAACATGTTTTGTGTTGCGGTTTGTTGTTCAGGATGGCGAACAGCGGGCGCACCATCATCCTGTCCATCCACCAGCCGCGCTACTCCATCTACCGCCTGCTGGACAGCCTCACGCTGCTGGTCAACGGGAAACAGGTACAGCTCATACAAGATAGGTTTAATTGCATTTACTTTTCCTTTTTATCTTATTTTTTGAAATTTTCTCTCTCTCTTTTGTTTCTTCGATGTGCTTTGTTTCTTTCTTGATTCATTCCTGGTCTGTACCGGATACGTACCGGAAGCCCCATGTGTACTACCTCCTTTAACATACAGTCATGGAAAAAATTATTAGACCACCTTTTTCTTCAATATCTTGTTCATTTTAATGCCTGGTACAACTAAAGGTAAACTTGTTTGGACAAATATAATGATAACAACAAAAAGAGCTTAATAAGCTCTTGAATATTGATAGGCCGGTATAAGGTCGGACGGGGTGGGATGACAAGGAGCTCCGTCTTTGAGAGGTTAAGCTGAAGGTGGTGTTCTGTCATCCATGTGGAGATGTCCACAAGACAAGCAGAGATGTGGGCTGAGACCGTGGGGTCGTTTGGTGGGAAGGAAAGGAACAGCTGGGTATCGTCGGCGTAACAATGGTATGAGAAGCCATGATTGTGATGATTGTGCCAAGTGAGCTGGTGTAAATTGAGAAGAGAAGGGGGCCTAGCACTGATCCTTGAGGCATCCCAGTGGAAAGGTTTTTTTAGTTTGGACAGAATACCAAGTACTGAAATACCAAGTTCTGTGAGTGAAGAGAGGAGGATCTGGTGGTAAACAGTGTTGAAAGCTGAAGAGAGATCTAGCAACAAAAGAGCTGATGATTGGCCAGCTGCTTGAACCAGACGCAGACAGGAGTGCAGTTAGAGACAGGATCAGTCTCAGTAGAGGGACCCTGTTTGAAGCCAGACTGATTTGCATCGTACAGGTTGTTGTACAGGTTGTTCTCGGAAAGGAACCCGGAGACTTGGTTCAAGACTGTGCGCTCCAGAATTTTTGAGCTGTAAGTGAGGAGTTGATGATGTGTGTGATTGAGTTATTTACTGCCGAGGAAATTTGAAGGAGATTGGATGGTATCAGATCCAGTGGACAGGTGGTTGGTCGAGAGTCCAGCAGAAGTTTCAAGACCTCCTCCTCAGTCAGCGGCTGTTAAGAGATGAGGCAAGAGAGGAACAAAGAGTATCTGTGGCCTCATTAAAGCAAGTGATGAAAATTCCTTGGGAGGAGGCAGGTTGGTCAAGACCACGTTTGAGAGCTGGGTTGATGCAAGGGTCCAAAGGTTTTGACGAAAATAAATTTGAAGGAACTAGAGTGTCCTCCAGCAGAGAGACTGTGAACTGAATAAAGAAGTGGTCAGAAGGATGTAGGGGTGTGACCATCAAGTTTGCAGTGGAGCATTTGCGAGTCAAGATCAAGTAAAGTGTATTGCCCGCTCTTTAAGGTCAAAGGATGACAAAAGAGACAGGAAGTCAGAAGCCTGGGCTTTCTCAGTGTGGATGTTCATGTCTCCCATGGTAATCAGTGGTGTCTCCTCATCAGGGAGGGCCAAGAGTAGCATGTCAAGTTCTACAGCGAAGTTCTCAAGTTGACACCCTGGTGGTCGGTATATGATGACAACAAGTTTAACTGGAGATGTAAACCTCATTGCATGGTGTTCAAAGGAAGAGATGTTGCTGAGCAGAGACAGCTTGGTGGATATCCAGCTTTTACAGATGAGGGCACCAGTGCTGCATCTGCTTCCAACAGATCTTGGCGTATGGGAGAAGTTAGAGTCGACAGAGTGCTGCTGGTGTGGTGGTGTTTTCTGGGCGGATCCAGGTTTCAGTCAGAGCAAGCACTTGTAAATTGGATAGATTAACCAGCGCTTGGATGAATTCAGTCTTGTTTACAGCTGATTGGCAGTTCCATAAGCCGAAGGTGAAAGAAGAGTGAGTGGATGAGGCGTTCCTGAGTGTGGAAAGAGTCTCAGGGTTGCGTCGTCTGCGACAGGTTCTGTGTTTCCGGTAGCCATGAATGACAGGGATGCTGTCATAGCACATGTTGCCTGAATGAGTAGTAAAAGGAGTAGAAAGTGATTTACAGTCGATGTCCTTGCTTGGTGGACTCGCACAGGAAGACTCGCAGGTCTTTACCGAATTCGGTCTTCACACAATGAGGGCTGGTTCTCTTCTTAAGAGCCGGCAGAAGAGCCCGCCCCTTCGTGTCACTCAATCGAATTAGCCATTAGGTCCATATTTTAGACATTCTTTACAAAAACAAGAATGCATTTCACCTGAACCGGAGCCAGTTAACGGGCAAGAACCAAGATTTAATTTGAATTAATTGTGTTTAATTTCATATTCTTTCGTACTTGATTTTTGAAAAAAAAAGCCCTATTTACTGCATACTGACTTCAACTGGTAAACTCTTGTTTCTACTTTAATCTTCAGGTTTACCACGGCCCGGCTCCGAGTGCTCTGGAGTATTTCTCAGACATTGGTATGAACATTACATTAATCTACTATTACACAACATGATGTAAACGTGATGCACTTCGTTGAATTTGTTTTCTGGAACTTTATTTACCAGGATACACCTGTGAGCCGCACAACAACCCTGCCGACTTCTTCCTGGACATCATCAACGGAGACTCGACGGCCGTCACCCTCAGTAACATGGACAAAGACGACAGTGTGTTAAAGCTTTAAAAATATGTTATTAAATTTTTTTTTATTTGTTCTGAGGATTCTGAACTAATTTTTCTTCCCTTTCAGATCCAGATTCAGACACGGTGTCGTTGTCCAGACGGGGAATCGAAGACAAACTCGTAGAGGAATACAGAAACTGCCACTACTACAAACAGACCAAAGCAGAGCTCGGTATGTACAGAAACCACCACAGGGTCGATCTCTTTATGCGAACAGGGAATTGGTACATACAGCAAATTTTAGTAGCTGTACAAAGAGTAGCTGTTTAAACAAACTGCGTCTGGATGACTGCCTGTACACACTAACGTCTACTTCTCCGGCATAATTTCACCTAGAGACTCCATTTAAACTTTAAACAGTAGACACAAGTCTTGTGTATCGGTGTATTAATCCACGTTTCGATAGGTCATATAGTTTTTTATCAATCCCTGTTCAATGACTATGATCATTTTTGGAGATATTCTGAGATTATAATGGGTGTGTATTGCACGGAATGTTCGTGTCACAGTGTGTGACATCATCACAGAGTGTAGAGGGAGAGAAGAAACTGTCAAAAAATAAATTTGAAAACTGCGCTCCAGGCCGCAAATTCCACTCTACAGAAATAATTTATACATAGAAACGTAGGAAAATTAGTCTTCTCCCTCACAATCCTCTGGTGAAGCTGTCAGAGTTATAGTTTGGGCGTAAGACGCACAGATGATCCACCAACACCACCAACAGCCTCATTGGCTCCCATATTAAAAACGCAGGAAGATTTCAGAAAAAGGGAGATGTAACAGTTTTTTTAGATCGCTCTAACAAAGCTATTTTTTCATTTTTCTGTAAAAAAAAATCATATGTAGACGTTCAGGAAGAACTCAGGACGCTCAAAGTGAAGTCGGATCAATGATAGGTATTATGGTTTTGCCAAAAATGCTTTCTGTTCAAGGCCAGAAATTCCAGTCTGTCCACCTCTGGCTGCTGTCACTCTTTCATTAACAGGTCTCAGTTAATTCTGTTGATTGCTTTGATCTTTGATGTGATTACAGTTACAGATACACACACACACACACACACACACACACATTTTGAGGTTAAAGGGCATAGTTATAAATCTCTGAAGAATCTCATCATAGTGTACACACACCGGCAGTAGCCCCCGTGGCCCTTTCAAAATTTCCCCAGAAGAAATTTTCTAGTTCAGTACTACAAACCCAAAATAAACAGATTTTGCTGTAAATGAATTGCAATTAACTGACAAAACTGTATGCAGAAATGACAAAAACATGATGCTGATGTATAAAAAGTCTGAATTCACACTTTGTCATGTCTGTCTGCAAGATGATAAGCAAACAACTCTTAAAATGACTCTTTTCTGAAGGGACTTTGGTTTGTCTGGAGCTGTGCTATGCAGGAGATCTGTGCAATTTTAACTTTTGAGTCTGTCTGTATTTTATATATTGTTTCTAATTTTTATATTTCATCTTGTTTAAATTGTTAATACTTTTATATTTCTTCTGGTTTATATTGCTTGTTTACTATTTATTCTTATTTTATTGATGCTTCAACAATTAATATTTTATTAATTACCACGTTGTGTGTCCCTCAGAAAGGATCATTCAGGGCAAAGAGTCGACCACCGTCACCAGAACCTCCAGAACCATCACCTACAACACAGGCTTCCTGACCCAGTTCAGATGGGTTCTCAAGAGAACGTTCCGCAACCTGATGCTCAACCCCCAGACCTCCGTCGCTCAGGTACCGGCCCCCAGAGGGAACCTGATAAAGATCTACTGGCTTTCATATCAGTATAAAGGGGAAAGGAAACTTTGTGGGGACCCAAACCAGTTTATTTACTGATTAAACTGTCTTCTATAACACCAGGATGTTTTTTAACATAACCTTAGTCCAGTAGTTCTCAACCTTTTTGAGTCGCGACCCCCAATTTAACATGCATGTTGTCCGTGACCCCCACTCACTGAACACAATCTCACACACACACAGTTCAGATCATACAAAAAAGAGACAAAATGACAAAAAATGACACAATATATATATATATATATAATATATATAATACATGTTGAAATGTAAAAATATATGTGGGAATAACAAACTAAATACATGACAAGTGTAGAAATAAATGAATACAGAAATACCTAAATAAAAAATAAAATACATTTTTAAAAATAATATAATTTCCATGTATTGTTTCGCTCTTATTTTCATATCTGTTTTTATTTTTTTTATATTTATTCATTTATTTATCTATTTCTTAAAAAAAGTCTTCTTAAGTCGTTTTTTGTTGTTTGTTTTGGAATTCATTTTCAGCTTCCTGAAATGTCAAAAATCTTTAAGTAATTTTCAACCGCGACTAATGATAATGTGTTTTTGTGTTGTTGTGGTTTAGTTAGCGGTGACCGTGTTCCTGGCGCTCGTCGTAGGAGCCATTTTCTTTGACGTCAAAGAGGATCCGAGTGGGATGCAGAACAGGTATTTTATTTCATTAAAAATGTCAAATTCAGTATCTGGTGCTGCTGCTTCCATCAACAAGTCATTTAGTTTTCTTTTTTTAAAGATGTAATTCCTACGGAAGCACATTGCATTCACTGGATAAAAAAAAAAATAGACACCTTTTCTCATAACTACGAGATCCTGATCTCGTAGTTATGAGAAAAGATCTCGTAATTATGAGATAAGATCTCGTAATTATGAGATAAGGTGCTTCCGTAAATTCCTACTTTTACAATAAAAAAAAAAGTTTTAAAAAATGAAATGGTTTTACTGTGTTAAACTGTATTTGTGTGTTTGTGTCTCCAGGTTCGGCGCTCTCTTCTTCATCACGGTGAATCAGTGTTTCAGCTCGCTGTCGTCTGCTGAACTCTTCATCTCAGAGAGGAAACTCTTCATGTGAGCTTCACACTCAGACTTTTAAACTATCAACACATTAATCCCTGTTACCCTAAAAACAAGCTAATGAAACTCAATGAAACCACTAAACTTTTGTGTGTTTTGTTCCTGCTCACTTAAAGTTGGTTAAATGTTGTAATTGTCACTTACTGTTGGTTTTCTTCAGATAGAAAGCAGATTTGAGTGCCTTTAGTGTCTGCTGTGAGTCCTTTCATGGTGTAATAAGTCATTATTTTTTACTTGATTTACTTTTATTTTTATAATTAGGGCCCGAGCAGGCAACGACCTGCGAGGTCCCTATTGTATTACGAATGATTATTTATTTACTTTTACTTTTACGTTTTATCATTTCCACCCATCCCAACATCAACAGTTAATCCCTAGTCTACTTGGGGACACAACATATTTGGAAGCTCTTTTGGGATTTTTAAAAAAAAAGCACACACACCAACAAACAGCAGCACAAACACTTAAACAGGGACTTCATGGTGCATTCAGTTTCAAGCTGTTTTAAAGTCTCCTCCTCACCATCTAATAACACTAATTTACAAAGCAAAGCACAAAAAAAATGCAAAAAGTTTTACGGAAATAGTCTTTCACCCTCCAGATAGAAGTAAAGTGCAGAAACATCAGAATTCAATAAAAAATGCACATAAACATTTTTACGCTTGCTTGAGTAGTTTTATGTCTTTTTCTAAAAAATGGTCAATATGCTAAGGGTGAAATCCAAATGATGATTCTTCTAGATGAGATTCATTAATGCAGTAGTTCTCAACCTTTTTGAGTCGCGACCCCCAATCTAACATGCATATTGTCCGTGACCCCCGCTCACTGAACACAATCTAACAGTTCAGATCATACAAACTCAGTTGATACAACAAATTTTGGACAAATAATGAAGCACAAAATGACCCAAAAAAGAAACAAAATGAACAAAAAAAGACACAAAATGACCAGAAAAGACACAAAATGATCAAAAAAGACACACATTGACCACAAAATGATCAAAAAAAGACACAAAATGACCAGAAAAGACACAAAATGATCAAAAAAGACACATAATGACCAAAAAAGACACAAAATGATCAGAAAAGACACAAAATGATCAGAAAAGGCACAAAATGACCAGAAAAAACACAAAATGACCAAAAAAAGACACAAAATGACCAGAAAAAACCACAAAATGACCAAAAAGACACAAAAGGACCCAAAAAAGACATAAAATGACCAAAAAAGGGCACAAAATGACCCAAAAAGACATAAAATGACCAAAAAAAGACACAAAATGACCAAAAAAGACACAAAATGACCAGAAAAAACACAAAATGAACAAAAATAGACACAAAATGACCAAAAAAAGACACAAAATGATCAAAAAAAGACACAAAATGACCAGAAAAGACACAAAATGACCAAAAAAAGACACAAAATGACCAAAAAAAGGTACAAAAAGACCAAAACAGATATAAAATGACAAAAAAAGACACAATGTCCAAAAAAAGACACAAAATGACCAAAAAAGACACAAAATGACAAAAAAACAAACACAAAATGACCAAAACACATGAACACATGAACACTTTAACACAGTGGAGACAGAGCTGACTTCCAAAATGATTTGGCGACCCCCAGAAATCATCTCGCGACCCCAATTGGGGTCCCAACCCCAAGGTTGAGAATAGCTGCATTAATGAACCTTTTGTGTGTTTTCAGTCACGAGTACATCAGCGGTTACTACCGCGTGTCCGTGTACTTCCTGTCTAAGATCCTGTCTGACATCATCACGCTGAGGACGATCCCCGCCATCGTGTTCAGCTGCGTGGCGTACTTCATGGTCGGTGGGTATCAACACACACACACACACACTGTAACACCACGATTTTACTGGAAAAAAAAGGTTAAAAGAGTGTGTTTCTTCCATTCTATATTTATGTATTTATTTTATTTAGTTATGCTGTAAATATTTAATAGTTAATTTATTATTTTGATTTTTCTGTGTTTTTCTTCCATTCTATATTTATGTATTTTTTTAATTTAGTTATATTGTACATGTTTTTATAGGGTTTTTTTGTTGTTCTTTTAGATTTTTATTATAATTTATTTTTCCATTCTACTTGTATGTGTTTTTCCATTGCTTACTATTTAATGTTGCCTCTCCTGATGTTTCCTGGTGCTTTGTTTTGTTTCCAGGCTTTAAGCCGACAGTGGGAGCATTCTTCGTCTTCATGTTCACCGTGGCGCTGGTCGCCTACACCGGCACCGCCATGGCGCTCGCCATCTCCGCCGACCAGACAGTGGTCGCCATCGCCAACATCTTCATGACCATCGCCTGCGTCTTCATGATGGTGACCTACACACACACACACACACACACACACACACACAAACACTCAGACAGGGACTTCATGGTGCATTCAGTTTCATTTCGTTAACGTGTAGTTGTATTATCCTCCTACCAATCTAGTGGCTCTTTTTTTGTTGTTGGATCCAAATTGACTTGTGAAATATGTTAAATAAATAATTAAATTTTTGAATATTGCCATAGTGTAGTACATTACCCAAAAATATGGAGGTTATATATATATATATATACAGTTAATCCACATGAAGTTGGAATAAAATATGTTTTACTTCTTTCCATGAAATGATTGTGACGATGTGATTTATTCTTGACAATTAAAGTGTATATCTTCTCAAAACTGTATTAATCTATATCACAATGACAGTGAACCCACAATAACAGAGGATTGTGTCTGAAAACAAAATCATTCCAATTAAATGGGCAACCGTGTACCATGTAACCCATCTTTTTTATTCATTTTTAATTGAAAATCGTCTTATGAGAGTGAAAGCTTTCAAGGCCTAAAAGCACTGATTTTTATTTTATTTTACAAACTTAGCCTTAATAATTTCATGCCAAAATCATCAGTGGTGAAAAATAAAAAAAATGATTTTGAGAACTGTGAAGTGTACACTTACCTTACAAATCAAGAATATAGTGAATTAAAAAGGAAGTATTAATTGGCACATTAACTTCAATAAGAACAGAATAATAATTATTATTTTTTAACACTATATATACTATAAATAACTATAGAAGAAAATTTTGCTGGAAGTTCTCCTAACGCACATATAAAAAAACATGAAAACACCCAGACTTCATTCACATTGTTGTTGTTTTAAAGAAAGAAATACTTTTCATTTCTTACCAGTTTTTTTCTGCAGATCTTTGCAGGTTTGCTGGTGAATCTTCCCTCCATCGTCAGCTGGCTCTCCTGGTTGAAGTATCTGAGTATACCGCGATACGGCCTCGGGGTACGTACACACACACACACACACACACACACACACAAATATACAAATATACACTGTAAAAAATAATCTGTTAAATTTACGGTAAAATACCGGCAGCTGTGGTTGCCAGAACTTCACCGTAAAAATGACAGTGAGTGGATTTTCTATTCTAAATTTAAATGTAAATATCAGCAAAAACTGTAATTTAGACTGAGTATTCCTGTTATTTTTAGGGTAATTGTGTCATTCATTCACACATCATGGTATTTCTCCATAATTTTGTGTATGTTGTGTTGTGATGTGATGTGATGTGATGTGATGTGATGTGTTGTGTTGTGTTGTGTTGTGTTGTGTTGTGTTGTGTTGTGATGTGATGTGATGTGTTGTGTTGTGTTGTGTTGTGTTGTGATGTGTTGTGTTGTGTTGTGTTGTGTTGTGTTGTGATGTGTTGTGATGTGATGTGATGTGTTGTGTTGTGTTGTGTTGTGTTGTGTTGTGATGTGATGTGTGTATGTTGTGTTGTGATGTGTTGTGTTGTGTTGTGTTGTGTTGTGATGTGTTGTGTTGTGTTGTGTGTATATTGTGTTGTGTTGTGTTGTGATGTGTTGTGTGTATGTTGGCTGCTGGAACACCTACATTTCTCTGCTGGGATGAATAAAGTATTTCTTATCTTATCTTATCTTATCAAATATACAAAGAAAGTACGATTAGACAAACCATTCTGGAACTTTCTGGATTTCTGTAAATCAAAAAAAATCTATTTAAAGTATGATGTCGTTAACGAGGATCTGTGTGTCTGCAGGCTCTGCTGGCCAACGAGTTCACTGGTCTGGACATCTGTCCTGAGGTCAACAACACCACCAGACCACCAGGGTGAGTCCACACATCAACTCTGAGTTTATCACTTCACATGGATATTTCTTTGCATTGACTTTTTTCTCACCTTGCGCCCATTTTGAACAAAAACTTAGTTTTTTCATGCACTGGTCAGTTTTGAGGTTTTGGGCTATTTTTCTCCCATCACATGTCTTCTTGCAGAATACATTTCTGTTTATAATTTACTAGATTTTGTAGATTTCTCCTAAATTCACAAAGTTTGCATTGTTTTGCAGCTTGTTGTACTGCAAACATCTAAACCTTCGTTAGAAAACTGTTCTCTATGAATTAGATTCAATATTTTGTTTTGAAATGATCATTTCTATTAAGAATGTATTTCAATTAGTTATATTGTACATACTTTACATTTTTTCTCAATCTGTATTTATTTATTTAGTTATTTTATCTTATTTAGTTATATTGTACATATATTTTAAATTTAAAATAAAAGTAGATATGGCAATTTCCTTCTGTTAAAAACTCTGAATCTAATATATATATATAAAAAATACATTAGCTTTAGCCAATGATCAGATTTATGCCCTGGAAATATATGCAAATTAGCACATAATTAATGAGTTCCTGCCTCATTTGAATATCCAAACGTAACATTTCAGAAAACTTGTAATGCAAAACAATATTGTTTTAATGTAAATAACAAACAGGGGAAGTTTCATGGAGATATCTATCAGTTTATAAAGTTACTGTATTGACCTGTAGTTTTTTTTTTGTGCCTCCAGCTGTACGGGGGAGGACTTCCTGGACGAGCAGGGCGTGGACTACTCCACCTGGGGACTCTGGCAGAACCACCTGGCTCTGAGCGTCATGACCATCGCCTTCCTCACCATCGCTTACCTCAAACTGCGCTTCATCAGGAAGTTCACCTGAACCTCCATCATCACTGGAACAACGTCTCAGAGGGACGAGCAGCTCGGCTCTGTTATAGTCTAGACGGGACGGTCCAACAAGTGAAAGTGAGGAGCATTTATGGGTACAAGTCAGGAACTGGCCTACTTTACTGATTCAAGGGTGCTGAATCCAAAAAAAATGGTTCCCAAGCGAAATTTTTAGTTTTTGACCTTCTAATTTGCATATCAAAATGGCGGCCGTTGGTCGTTGGACCATTTCCCCTTAGTTTTTTTGTAAGTAGGCAATCAAAGATGAGGAAATTAAGTTTCTAGATCTATAGTCTAGAGTCAGAGCAAGGATATAGTGGAGGCTCAGTGTCTTTTTTATGTATATATATATATATATATATATATATATATGCAAAATACCAACTTTTAAGGTTAAATTAAGCATTACTTGTGTTATTTTTTAAGGCCAACATAAATATTCAATCAATATCCCTTTTAAATGTTCCAGTTGGTATTTTGCATATATATATATATATATATATATATATATATGTATACATACACTACTGGTCAAAAGTTTTAGAACACACCAACTTTTCCAGAATTTAATTGAAAATGATGCAGTTTAATGTCTCAGTGTACTCTGAAATGAATGCACATTTGCAACATTTAAAATTCTTTATTGAGCATGATAGTGTTTTGAAAGTAAAAAAAAAGATTCAAAATCACATTTTATGTTGGACTAAAGGACTAAAAAAAGACACAAAATGACCAAAAAAAGACACAAAATGACTAAAAAAAGACACAAAATGACCAAAAAAAGACACAAAATGACTTACAAAGACATGAAAAGAATTCAAAAATGGACAAAATAGCCCAAGACTCCATAGAGTTAAGTTGTTAACCCATTTCTTGTTCCCTGAAAAAGGCCTACTTGTATAATTCTGAAATGTACATTATTTTCCAGTTTTGGTTCAGCTTACCTTTTTTTATTTACCTCTGGCAGTTCACCACTTACCTTTGGACCCTTTCAAGCTGTTCATTTGACTTGAACTGCTTGAATTTCAATAAAAAACTGGAAAAATTGGGGTGTTCTAAAACTTTTGACCGGTAAAAAAGACACAGAGCCTCCACTATATCCTTGCTCTGATTCTAGACTATAGATCCAGAAACTTAATTTCCTCATCTTTGATTGCCAACTTAAAAAAAAACTAAGGGAAATGGTCCAATGACTGAGCAAGATGGGCATTTGGTGCCATTTGATGCAAATTAGAAGGTCAAAAACTCAAAATTTTGCTTGGGAACAATTTTTTTGGACTCAGCACCCTTGAGATATGTAAGGTAGGCCGGTTCCTGACTTGTACCCATAAAGGCTCCTCACTTCTTATAGGAGGCCTTTATTCTGAAATCCATCTAGACTATTTGTACACTTTGGGTTTTTTTGCAGATTTGATTTGTAATTTTGTTTCATTTGCAGTCGATTCACGAGATAAAACATGAAACTATAATCGTCCACATCTCAAAATCTGATTGTTTGTAAAAAAATTTAAATGTTTGTTGTTTGTGGAGCTGTTCATGGTAAATATTAATTATTTATTCACTCCTTACTAACACCAGAGCTCTTCAGAGTATTAATAAACTGTGTTAGGACTTTTTGCACTTTGAAGTTCAAAACCAAAGAAGTAATTTTTTTTTTCACACAAATGCGAGAAGTTTATATTTATAAATTTGTAAAAAATAAAACACTGAATATGCATTTTTATTCTCATTTCTTTTCATTTTTATAATTATTCTTCTTTTTGTCACATCTCCAATGTCGACAGTTGACAAATCTCATTTATGCAGCGGTGGAATGTAACTAAGTACATTTACTCGCTTTTATTGTCAATTTTGAAGTACTTCACTTGAGTATTTCCATTTTATGTTACGTTATACTTCTACTTCGGTGTCAGAGTTCTGGTCTGTTCCGACTGTAGAATAAAAACTACAATACAAAGAGAAGTAGTCGTATTACTACGCAATGTTATTGTATTTAAAGGGTTTTTTAAGAAACAAAATGGCGCCAAAGTTGGTTTCTTTGATGTTTTAAGGTGGAATGGGTGATCTTTCTGTGAACATGTAGTTTTGTGGAGTAAAACATGATAGTTCGTAACCCAGCCAGCTTGCCGGGACTTTGTATTCTACGATGGGAACCATTCTGAACTCTGAAAGTGAGCTACTAGCTTTAGATCCACTACACTACTGGAAAGTATTTCATAGAACTTAATGTCCAAAATCCTGATCTATCCCTTTAAAGATTAAAGGGATAGATCAGGATCACTTTAGTGATCACAATCCATCCTGTGGGGTGATTTTGTTATGGTAATCCCCCCAATAATTACTAGAGAAAAGTCACTGAAAGCTATAATTAGGGCCTCGGGGCAATCGCACCGAGCACTGGTCCCTACAGCAATATCTGTAGGGACCAGTGCTGCACTACTGTTATACTGTGGATTTCTTCTTCTTCCTCTTCCGGACGCAATTTCGTCCCGCTACTAGTCCTGCAACTGGAAGAGTTGCAGGACAAATTATATATCAAAACGTGCGGTTTGATCGGGATCGGTGTGCTATTACTTTTCTCTACAGAATACGAATTTTTCGCGACGTAAGTCGAGAAAAACTGCCCAAAATATTGCATTGAAGTGAATGGGACGGCTGACAAAAAATGAGCGAAAAAAGAACAATCATTGGAGATTTTTAAACGTCTACTTCTCCGGCATAATTTCACCTAGAGACTCCATTTAAACTTTAAACAGTAGACACAAGTCTTGTGTATCGGTGTATTAATCCACGTTTCGATAGGTCATATAGTTTTTTATCAATCCCTGTTCAATGACCATGATCATTTTTGTAGAAATTCTGAGATTATAATGGGTGTGTATTGCACGGAATGTTCGTGTCACAGTGTGTGACATCATCGCTCAGAGTGTAGAGGGAGAGAAAAAACTGTCAAAAAATAAATTTTAAAACTGCGCTCCAGGCCGCAAATTCCACTCTACAGAAATAATTTATACATAGAAACGTAGGAAAATTAGTCTTCTCCCTCACAATCCTCTGGTAAAGCTGTCAGAGTTATAGTTTGGGCGTAGGACGCACAGATGATCCACCAACACCACCAACAGCCTCATTGGCTCCCATATTAAAAACACAGGAAGATTTCTGAAAGAAGGGAGATGGAACAGTTTTTTTAGATCGCTCTAACAAAGCTATTTTTTCATTTTTCTTAAAAAAAAAATCATATGTAGACGTTCAGGAAGAACTCAGGACGCTCAAAGTGAAGTCGGATCAATGATAGGTATTATGGTTTTGCCAAAAATGCTTTCTGTTCGAGGCCAGAAATTCCAGTCTGTCCACCTCTGGCTGCTGTCACTCTTTCATTAACAGGTGTCAGTTAATTCAGTTGATTGCTTTGATCTTTGATGTGATTACAGTTACAGATACACACACACACATGCGCATAAGCGCGCACACTCCTCACACATGCATACACATGCTTCAAACACACACACACACACACACACACACACACACAGGTAACTTTATGTGATTTTAATTACACACACATACACACACACACATTTTGAGGTTAAAGGGCATGGTTTGAAATCTCTGAAGAATCTCATCATAGTGTACACACACCGGCAGTAGCCCCCGTGGCCCTTTCAGAATTTCCCCAGAGGAAATTTTCTAGTTGTGAACCTCATGGTGGCGCTAGAGGAAAAGTCAGAGGTTCACCAAAGTCTCTAGGATTCATCTTCTGGTTGCTATGGTTACCTGCACCAAATTTCCAGCCAATCCATCCAACAGTTGTTGAGATATTTCAGTGATGGACTGAAAAAATGTTTCCATCCTTAGAGCCAAAAAAACCAAAGTATCTTTTGTTTAGATAGGACGAGATAATTGGAGGATCATGATCACAAGATTAGAGCGCTACGCTTGACTACAGTAGGTGTGTGTGTGTAAGCAGACACTCGCTGCCATGGCGACGGTCAATATAAACAGTGTGTGTGTGTGTGTGTGACGAAATCTTTAGTTCCAGTTGAGTAACGTCAGTGACGGCTGGAGGGGAACAGCTCCAGGTAGTAAACACACACCTGGTGTTAGTGGAAGTCAATGAGTAACTGTTTTTATCAACTGTTTAATGTAGCAGCTGAGACAATAAAGAAAAGCTAAATTAAACCAAACAATGGACGTTTCAGACATTAGTCTAAGACTGAAACAAGTCATTCAAGTGTTGCATGGATGGTTCCATTTCTGCTTTTTACTGTAAAACATCAGTCAACAGGCAACCTCTAGTCCAGGGGTGTCAAACTCAAATACACAATGGGCCAAAATGTAAAACTTGAATAAAATCGCGGGCCAACATTGAACAAATAAACCTTTTAATATATACCAAACATGTTTTGCTTTAACATTAAATATGGAACCAGCAACGCTTATAAACATACAATATATAACTAAATAGTGCAGACATGCAAATTCAAATTTCAAATAAAAAACACATCAATGGCATTCATTTATTAAATAAAAAATAAATAAAAATCGTATGCCTCTTTTCTATTTGCATCCTTCTGATTTAAATATCAAAATAAACTTTTTCAACAGGTTAATAAATTCTGCCTTTCTTTTCTCTATTTTTGGGAAGGGGTAGCTGGGAGACAGCTCTAGCTTGAGGTTGCTATGACGACTGTCACCGAGGAGCGTTTCTGGGTCCTGTCCTGATTGACGCGCCAAAACAACAGCAGGGCATTGTGGGATTTGTAGTATTAGTGGTAAATTATTTTTACACGACCAGTCAAAAGTTTTAGAACACCCCAATTTTTCCAGTTTTTTATTGAAATTCAAGCAGTTCAAGTCAAATGAACAGCTTGAAAGGGTCCAAAGGTAAGTGGTGAACTGCCAGAGGTAAATAAAAAAAGGTAAGCTTAACCAAAACTGGAAAATAATGTACATTTCAGAATTATACAAGTAGGCCTTTTTCAGGGAACAAGAAATGGGTTAACAACTTAACTCTATGGAGTCTTGGGCTATTTTGTCCATTTTTTAATTCTTTTCATGTCTTTGTAAGTCATTTTGTGTCTTTTTGGTGTCTTTTTTTGTCATTTTGTGTCTTTTTTTAGTCATTTTGTATCTTTTTTTAGTCATTTTGTGTCTTTTAGTGTCTTTTTTTGTCATTTTGTGTCTTTTTTTTGGTCATTTTGTATCTTTTTTTAGTCATTTTGTGTCTTTTAGTGTCTTTTTTTGTCATTTTGTGTCTTTTTTTAGTCATTTTGTATCTTTTTTTAGTCATTTTATATCTTTTTTTAGTCATTTTGTGTCTTTTAGTGTCTTTTTTTGTCATTTTGTGTCTTTTTTTGGTCATTTTGTGTCTTTTTTTAGTCCTCTAGTCCAACATAAAATGTGATTGTGAACCTTTTTTTTACTTTCTAAACACTATCATGCTCAATAAAGAATTTTAAATGTTGCAAATGTGCATTAATTTCAGAGTACACTGAGACATTAAACTGCATCATTTTCAATTAAATTCTGGAAAAGTTGGTGTGTTCTAAAACTTTTGACCAGTAGTGTAAATATAATATTATCAGTATTGCTTCGCGGGCCAAATAAAATTACAATGCAGGCCAAATTTGGCCCGCGGGCCAGAGTTTGACACCCCTGCTCTACATTATTGTTTGTCTTTGCATCACACCTACACCTACTGTGATGTTTCCCATAAATCAAAAAGAAGCTTAGAGGTTTAATGCTTCACTAATCTCTCCTGGAATCAAATGACTCAAGCTACTTTGAGGTTTAGTAAGACGATAAAACCGATTGAGAAAACCCTGCAGCGAAACTCCAGGTGAGAGACGTGACGTCTGTCTGTTTCTTTACAAAACAACTGAACTCATGAAGCTCGTCATCTGCAGCCAGGCAGAACAATAACACTGACATCATGTATATATCTGAGGCTTTTATTGTGAAAAGTAAGAACAGGAGGAGAGGATCAGGAGTTGTTCTACTGGAAGTCTCCCAATTAAGATATATACTTTTTTTTTGTCATTTTGTGTCTTTTTTTGCTCATTTTGTGTCTTTTTGTGTCTTTTTTTAGTAATTTTGTGTCTTTTTTTTTTGTCATTTTGTGTCTTTTGGTGTCTTTTTTTAGTAATTTTGTGTCTTTTTTTTTGTCATTTTGTGTCTTTTTTTAGTAATTTTGTGTCTTTTTTGTCATTTTGTGTCTTTTTTTGTCATTTTGTGTCTTTTTTTAGACATTTTGTGTCTTTTTTTGGTCATTTTGTGTCTTTTTTTGCTCATTTTGTGTCTTATTTTAGTCATGTTTTGACTTTTTTTAGTCACTTTGTGTCTTTTTTTGGTTATTTTGTGTGTTTTATTAGTCATTTTGTGTCTTTTTTTTAGTCATTTTGTGTCTTTTGGTGTCTTTTTTTGTCATTTTGTGTCTTTTTTTGGTCATTTTGTGTCTTTTTTTGGTCATTTTGTGTCTTTTTTTAGTCCTTTAGTCCAACATAAAATGTGATTTTGAATCTTTTTTTTACTTTCAAAACACTATCATGCTCAATGAAGAATTTTAAATGTTGCAAATGTGCATTAATTTCAGAGTACACTGAGACATTAAACTGCATCATTTTCAATTAAATTCTGGAAAAGTTGGTGTGTTCTAAAACTTTTGACCAGTAGTGTAAGTCTAAGTCTTTGAGCATTATAAAATGAATGGCCATCAAGTACATATTTCTCTGTTTAAATCTCACTTTAACCCTCTAGAGTCCATGAAAACACCTTCATATCACTTCTTCATGACATGAAGACATAAAAATGAAGCAACATTGAGTCTTATCATCAGCTTCCAAATAAAGTTCTGGCTTGAAACTCCATGCCAGATTTTTTTTTAATGATATTCGGCCAAGTAAAACTGGAGATATTGTCAAATATATTTAGTATAAAATATTGAACTAGATATTATCCTCATTTTACCTGTTATATGTGATATTTGCAACCTGTATTCATATTTGCAATATTTAACATTCTGTGTTTTGAAACATAATTTTCAAGATTAGATTTTATGTTTCGTTTGTTTCCTTTGGGTTCAACATTTTGATCAAGTAAGTCAAAGTTAAAAATTAATTATCAGGACAAATAGGTGAGGTAACGCGGAAAAAACTGATTTTTTCAAACGATTTTTTGCAGATTTTTTAACAGACATAAAAGCCGAAGATTTCAGAGGGTTAAACAGTAAAAAATAACTTCGAGCTTATCCACATTGGCTTTATTAGCTTGCTACACTTGCTAGCACAGCTGTTGTTTCAGCTGAGAAGTAAAAGAAATCAACAAATAAAAACCTTTATCATTCTACTTTCTATCATTCTACCTGCAAAGCAAAATACTGAGAAACATAAAGGAGTCAGGGCGTTGTTGAGGTTAGCTAGTTTAGCTCCGTAAACCTTCCCTGAATTAATAAAGTTTAAAAAAGGAACAAGGATTAACTGGTTTCTACTGTGTTGCAACACAGAACCACAAACCAACTCATCCAGTCTAGACATTATCCATCTTTTCCTTCATCTCTCCTCCTCCTCCTCACTCCTTCACTCCCCTTTTAATCTTCATCTCCTTTGTTTCTGATCAGTCTGCAGTCTGTCCTCCTCCTGCTCTTACTCCTTTTACTATTTCTCCCTGAGGATATTTTTCAGATTTTTCTTTCTGTTTTCCTTCCTCTAATCATGTCCTGCAGGCTGACAGCAGCTCTGTCCATCTTCCTCCTCCTCTTCCTCAGAGTTCAGAGCATCCATGTGACTTACGGTGAGTACAATATACTCATTTAAAGCTAATTAAATTGTATCAAATTACAGCTGATTTATCATTTCTGCAAGGGTAAAAACATCTCTTTGTGGTTGACCTTTGTGATTGTTTTTGGAACAAGGCTTACATTTAAGTGTGTTGTCTTGATGCCAGCAAAAGACAAAGACTAAAGCAGAACACACCTTGGAGCTGTCATCATGAAATATGCAGCAGAGACTCAGATATCAGCTCAGACACCTTCATGTGCTCAGACGGCACCTGTTGACCTCAGAACAGAGAAAAGGTTCACTGTTGCTGCTGGAAGGCAACCTTAATTAGAGATACAAAGCTTTTTAAACAGCAACTGTCCTCAGTAAGACTATTAATTCATCAACAGCTTGGGGTGATAATAGCTTCATCATCAATATAGGAATTATTGTCCAGATTTATTAATTGCCAATCTATAAAATGTCAAGATTCGCATGAATGCCAAATAACCAGAAAGTTGTCCATCCAAAGTTACAACTAATGGCTCATTTAAAATGGTTAAATGGTAAAAATATGTCTCAGCTGGTAAAAACGTCCAATGGAAACCAATAAAGTATAGAAACAGGATGTTATTATTGTAAAGAAGAAATCCATTGCGAAGGGTAGAATCATTTTTGGATCCATCCCCTGATTTGGTAGCTTAGTCTCTAGCAAAAAAGGCTGGCATTTAACAATTTTGCAAAACACAAATGCATTGATCTGAAATGTCTTTTTTGCTGAGTGACAAAATAATGTGACATTGTTACCTGTAGATTACTGTTGGAAGTTTAGTCCAGAAGTAGAGTTTTTGTGTCCCATTTAATAGAAATGACCTAACCCTAACCTTAACCTTAAGTGTTTCTAACATTTTTTCAAATAGCAAGTGTCATGTGTTTTCAAGATGTTGCTGTCAAACTTAATTCCTGTCAACTGTCATTTCAATTGTCAACACATAATTTTGTACAGACCAATACTCGGTAGTGAAATGGCCAAATGTTCTGCTCATTCTAAAGTGCAGAGAGCTCTTTATAATTCCTCTAATCTCCACCATCAGCTCACTCCTTCTCCTCTCTGACTGGTTTCGAGCCTCCAGAGATTGACGGTTCTGCTGTGGACGCCTGCCGGGATTTTTTTGAGACCACACCTGCACCAGCACCTGCCCCAACCACCACCACCACCACCACAACTACAACAACCACCAAACCCATCACCAGAAAGGTAATTAAACCACGATCAAGTCAAAAGTCACCAACCAAGCTAAAAACATGGTCTCCTTGGGCCAATAGTAAGCTAAAAAGATGGTCTCCTTGGGCCAATAGTAAGCTAAAAACATGGTCTCCTTGGGCCAATAGTAAGCTAAAAACATGGTCTCCTTGGGCCAATAGTAAGCTAAAACATGATCTCCTTGGCAAAGTCACCAACACCCAAAGTTTCTCAAGACGGTGCCAGTCAGTGTTCCAACATCCCATTGTCCCATTGGTCTGACGGCCCAATAGTCCAAAGAATAATTTTTCTCTTACCCCAACCAAGTAGATTTTGTGTCTTAACCACAGTGTTGACTTCCATGTGTATTCTCGGACTATTGGACCAACTGATGGATAGTTTTCTATACTTCTATGCTGGGGTGTCGGAACAATAAACAGTCCCCCAAAATGCTAACTTATTTACCGTTTTGAGGCCTCTACCGACAGCTCTCTTTTTTGACTGACAGAAGTGATATACAGTAGCACTTTAATGCATCAGCGTTCACTTTCAAATCTGAATGAACAAGATTGAGTCAACAGCTATAATGGCTTTATCAGTCCGTGCTTGAGCTAAATGCTAACAGGCTTTTCCGTTCCTCTTCATTGTGTTCTAAATGTTGTTTTTGCCTGATATAAACCACTTTGACATCTATGTTTGAAAGGTGCCACACAAATAAACCTGCCTTGTAATATTTAAATCTCTTGCACGGCATATTTCGGCAGGTGACGACCACAACAAAAAAGCCAGCAGTCCAGTCACCACCAAGGAAACCAGAAACCAAAAACACTGGAACACCAATCAGGCCACAGCCGGCTGCAGCAGGACCAATCAGCACCAGCCTCCTCTACTACCTCCTGACCAACAGCAGAGGACAAGCCAACAGTTTTTTCTCACAACCAATGGGAGGGCAGACATCAGAAAGTGATGAGTCAACCGCAGCACTGCTGAAAAGAGCAGGAAGGACATACAAAAACAGACCGAAAATGGTCTCGTTTTCTTCAGAGGACTCGAGCGACGAATCTTAAAATGCAACCATGATATTCTGTTCTTCCTGGTACTTATTACATTTTAGGTTCAGGTGCAAGAGATTTTTTGTACAGTCTTTAGCATACTTTTGTAGCTACCTGTTGTATTAATAAGAACTGGAGGAAATCTTAGATGTATGTATGTATTACAGCTGTTAGCTTGGATGCTACCATTAACCAAAACCAACTTCTTCAACTTTAAAAAGTGTCTTTATTCTTAAAATGCCCACGAAAAACTGTTTAACAATTATTTAAAAAAGTATTCACAAATGTGTAACCTGTTGCTGCTATAAAAAGGTCTGACATAATAAAACAAACCTGAAAACATGTTGTGGCTTTTGTGGCCAGGAGGATTATTCATGTCAATGTTTAATTGCCATCACATTAAAATGAGTTTGTGTTTTGTCCGTGGTGTTATGGTTCGGATGGAGGAACTGGCTGTTTGTCTTTCCTCTGATCCTTCGAAGTGCCTTTGTTGTGTTTGCCTGAGAAAACATCGGAAGAATCATCACTTTTACAAAATAAATTGTTTGGTATTGGTAACTATGAGGTTGTTATTTTTACACCTTGGTTAGGGCTGGGTACAGTTAAATGTAACGTATGGAGACTGGCTTTTGATTGGCCAAGACAAATCTTTTGCTTTTTGTTTGCTGAACTGTTTGTACTATGTTAAGGTGTGTTTGTGTACCTTCTCTCCCTCTGAGCTCTGGCAGCACCGAGCTTCTTAGATCTGGGAAATGGACGTCTGACTTCTTTTTGGCGGCTGTGATGCCACCGCTGTGACCAGGATTACAGAGATCGGACTGGAAGGAGCGCTCACAGATCAGATTCTTCTCTGGCACCTAACAGGAGAGACAGTGTTAACTTTGAAAGAGCAAATTCAGATTTATTGTGAAACACACTGTTACCTGTGTAGTCAGTGATCCTGTGATGTGGCTGGACAGTCGACTATAGATGCCACTGTGATGCCTCGGCTTGTCTGGACACCTGTGATAAACACAAAGAAACCTGCTTGATTATATGTTAAATTACACTTTTTATTAACAATTAAAAGTTGGAATTATCAATGTCCAGAGCTTGAATGGAGCCCCAAAGGAACCTAGTGGACCAAACAATTTCAGAGAGAGTTCAAGAATATTTTTACATACATAGTCTAGTCCAAAAACTCAAACTTACTAAATAATTCATGTTAGAACTGCTTTCCATGCTCTTCCTTGGCCCATCCTTCCACAGAGCTTCATAAAAATGGGCTAATAGTAAGCTAAAAACATTGTCTCCTTGGGCCATTAGTAAGCTAAAAACATGGTCTCCTCGGGCCAATAGTAAGCTAAAAACATTGTCTCCTTGGGCCAATAGTAAGCTAAAAACATTATCTCCTCGGGCCAATAGTAAGCTAAAAACATTGTCTCCTTGGGCCAATAGTAAGCTAAAAACATGGTCTCCTTGGGCCAATAGTAAGCTAAAAACATGGGCTCCTTGGGCCAATATGTAAAGGAGAGAACTTGTAATGTTGGCCAAGTTCTGGGGTTTCCTTCTTTAATTAATAGCCAGCTAACTTAGCTTTATCTTTGCAAAATAGCAAAAAAAAAAAAAAATAGCCCCAAAATGGTGTATGAAAAGTTCAGCTTAAGTTTCAAAATTAAATTGCTAGTAAGTTCAACTTTAGCCTCGGAGTCACTCAAAACAACTATGACAATATGATCAGACAAATATTTCGCTTTAGCCTAATGTTTAGGTGCACTAGAAACTTTATGCAGTACTTCATTGTACTTATAAGTACCTGAGGCTGTGGGTCGCAGGATGGAAACTTGACCCCAGGCAAAGGTGCTCGCTGGTGGCTGGGCTGACCACAGAGAAGGATGAGATAATGGGTGTGGAAGACGGAGGGAGGAGGAGAGGAGTGGAGGAGGGTGGAGGAGGAGGAGGGGGTGGAGAGGAATCTGGTACACTGAAGTCAAACTTGTCATTGTCTGCAGGGTCCATGTTATAAGAGACGAGGCTTCTTGGTGAAGCCTTGAGGTCTGGAGTGGTTGTAGAGATAAAGGATATATTTGTTGTGTCGTCTCTTTTCTTTCTTGCCTCTGTAGGAAATGCAGTTTTTTGAGTCTTTAGAGTTATTGTACGTTTGTCAGTCGACTTGGGGTGGTTGCTTCTAGAGTCCTTCGAGGTTTGATTTAATAAAGACTTGGTTGTTGCACTGATGGACAAAGAAAGTGCCAAATCCTCTCTGTTCTCTTTATCCATGACTTTCAATGTTTTCAGAATAGTGGTCCCTACTGATAAGTTAGTTTTAGGGGTTTCAATCGGTTTCATGGATGTTCTGGACTCTCTGGTGATCTTGGAGATAGTGTTCTCCTGTTGGATCCTGGAAGCCTCAGAGAGTTCAGGATTCTTGTTACAGTCACGTGAAGCATCAGATATATCAATGTGGTTTAGAGTTGTTTCAGTTGCCAGGCTCTTCAAGCATTCGTGATCCTTGATGTCCGCATCAGAAATATTACAACTATCCTGTTGACTTTTGGTTGCGATCAATGCTTCTGTAAGTTCCCTGTCTGCTGGAAGGCCTCTTGAAGATTTGTTGGGTAAACATGAGGTGTAATTTGTGGGTTTAGTATCGGAAGACGAGCTGGTTTTGGACAAATTTGAATATGAGGTTCCTTTAGGTTGTGTGGCTGGACTGGCCTCTATAAAAACTGTGGAGGACTGCCTTGAAAGATCTGAGGTATGAGTCTTTGAAGGGCTGGTGGGCAATGATATGTTGTGTTTGGTTATTTTTGGGACAGAGTTTGAGGTAGTCTTAGATGGTTTGGGGTTTGAGTATAAGACTTTTGGACATTCAAAGGTCCTTCTCTGCTCTGTGCCCAGGGTTGAACGATCAGCCTGGTGCTCCCAAGTTGTAGTTGTCTTGGTAAAAGAAGGTATAGTTGGGGTAGCAATCTTAATAGGGTCATTGCTTGACATTTGACATGCTTCAAGTGTAAAGGTTGTCTCTACTAACGTTGTATCTTCAGGGTACTCTGTAGTGGGAGACTTACCCTTCTTCTGTGTTAGGGAGATGCCTGAATGATCAATAGTTGATGAGGCCATTGGAGATGAAGTCCTATTTGGATGGTCCATGGTGGAGCTTTTAGACAATTTGGGCACTTTTGTGTTTGAGTTGTTCCAGCTCTTCCAAAGGTTTTGACCTGGCTCCGATATAGAAGATCTTCTAATCTCCATCAAACGTTTGTCAGTCACACTTGGCACAATGTTGTCTGAGCAACTAGAATTCAAGCCTCTGGAATCTCCATCATTTGTATCTGTGTTTTTTAAATGATCTTCCCTTGTCTCCCGGGAAGCATCTTTCCCATGTTTCGGTTTAGCTACCACTGTGTTACTGTCCTCTCTAGCCTTCAATGAATCAGATGTAGGGGTTTTGGTTAATTTTAGAATCTCAGGTTCCTTTCTCAGATCCACAGCAGTTGCTTTTCCATGTTTACCTTTCATAGCCACAGTTGTTTTCACTGCATTATCGACAGCCTTGGCCCCAAATGTTTTAGATTGTTTGGTCGACATTAAGGGTTCTGAGGAGTTACGAATAGTTTTAGAAAGCTTCAAAGGTTGCTTTCCTTTTGTTTTCTCCATCTTTTCTTCTTCCTTCCTCTCCTTTTCCTTGTTGACTTTCTCATCTACGTCTTCAGGTTGCTTCTTGTCTTTGGTTCTGAGGTTCTTCTCATCCCCGTCGTTCTTTTGTCGTCTTGGAGCTTTGGTTATTTTGGGAAGGGTAGAGTTTTCTCTGTGATCTTTTTGGATCTTAACGTTCAGCTCATCTAAAAATCTGTATAGATACAGAAAAACATGAAGAAACTTAGAAACTGAAATTTGGAGGCTACTCAACTTCCAAAATGATAGTGGCTCGGTATCATTACTGGTCAAGACACTTTTCAAGGTGGTACCAGTGTACTCCAAGGGCAGAACAGTCAAATTCAACAAGTTCTTAGATGCATGCAGACATACCTGATATGGAAAGAGTCTTGTGTGAACAGTGGATGTTCCAGCAGTTCTGAACACTGAGATCGTCTTTCTGGATCCATCTGGAGACAACTCTGAAAGAGACGATACAAAAGTATTTCTGGTTCTCAGAAGTTTTATTAAGGATCTGAAAGTGAATAACAATACCACAACATCATATCAGGAAAAAGCTGATTTTCTGGCTTTGTTAACTAACAAAATGGCAAATTCAATGTTTTAAAAACTCCCCCTGAAAACCTCTTGGTAAAGTCACATACAATGCATTTAATCTGATCTAGCTCTTAATTCTTGGAGGTGATGGTGCTTATTGTTAGACGTTTTGGACAAAAGCTTAAGCCAAATTAACTTTATATATTACTATTGTTATTTGATCCAGTACAGGTATTTAAAATATTTCTAGAATAGTTTTGGATCCATTCGTTTTTTTATTAATTTTGTTGTGAATTTTTGTTTTCAAATTCAGTTGGTTTTAATTCGTTTTTAGAGTTTGTTTGCTAGTTTTTATTAGTTTTTTTTTTTTTTTGGAAAATGCTTTTAGTGTTTTTGTAATGGGGTATTTGTTGGGTGCGAGATTCAAAGAGGTCCTAACAAATGTTGCCTTCATTTCCTTTTGTCTAATCCATCTCAGCCGCGACTAGGTTATTAACTCTTGCAGCTCTGGGTGGTTTTTCAAATTTTGGTTCAAGTGAAGTGCTGAACTTTTTGAAGGTGATCGACTCACAATAGTCGTGTAACATCCCAGTCTCAATAAACATAATTTACCAATGTATACCTGCATGTTCACTAACCAGCAGCTGCTTGGTCGGAGCTAAAGAAATAGATTTCAGATCAACCAAAAAGGCTTGTGTACGAAAAAAGTTGACGAAGAAAAAAACAAAGGACATTTTCACTTTTGTTCTAGTTAGTTTTGTAACCACACAACACAGTTTTCAGTTAGTTATCTTTTTTATTTTTATTTCAGTTAACGGAAATGTTTTTTCAATTCTAGTACTTTGTTAGTTTCCGTTAACTATAATAAGCTTGCACTGGTCCACTAAAAACTATGGGTCTCGGCTCTCTCGCGGACAGACGAGGTCTAACGATGAAGTACTTATTGAAATGTGGTCAGACAAGGATGTTTACTATATGGAAAATATAACCGCAAGGTTACACTTGAAAACTGATGTATTCCTGACTAAATGGTCCCCAATTATCTCACATTTTACTAACTGATATGACTTTTGATCTGATTGATGTGTTCTATATGTGTGTGTTTTGCTTTTGTTTGATTTATTTATTTATTATTCTTTAACTATTTTATTTTTTCCTCCCTCGCCATTCAAATATGAATAATGAATGTTTGTACACTGTATATTAATCTTCTCGCTTAATGAGCACCACTGCACACTTTTAAATTCGGACTCTGTCTGGATATTGTTGGGGTGCCAAACTCCATGGACTACCTCTACCCCATGTACACCTGTGCTGTTTCTTTGAATTTGTGAATGTATGACTGCACCTGGAAAAAAGGAAATAAAAAGAAGTTAAAAAAAAGAAGAAATGTGGTCAGACGATCACAGCACACAGCTGCTAATTAAGTCAATAAACCAATCAAAGTGTACCTGAGCCAGGTCCAGGACGGTGGGTGTGATGGTAAGGAAGCGCTGCTCCAGTGAGACCTTTCCAGAATATTCAGGCAGTCTGACTCCAGAAAAGACAGGATTCCTGTAGAACATCTCCTGATGATGAGCTGTCAGGTTTCCTTGAAGAACCCAACAGATTGCAATTGGGTTGAAGGATTTAAAAGAGGAGATTTTGCATATTTCTGTCTTTGACTGAAAGACAATGAAACCAACAGATAAAGGGAAAAAAAGGGCACCGTTATGCCCTTCCTAGGTGTTAACGAAAATCGCTTCTCCAGATCATTCGTCCCCCTTGCACTAAGGCTTTTAAATTCTTCATAGGGTTTTTATTTTATTTATTTTTTTCCAATATGTCCATTCTAAGCTCCATGTTGTCTGATGTGTGTTGTGTCGACTATTTATGTATTGACTATTTGTTGCTGGCCATTTTTGACCCTTGTGGGATTAATAAAGTTGTTTGAATTGAATATTTTTGTCTGACATATATGCTTACCGAAGCACCTGACGATGTGGTAAATCTGGTCCAGGTCCGAGTCTCCGGGGAATAGAGGCTGACCTGTTAACATCTCTAATAACAGACAACCAACAGCCCACACGTCTACTGGTCTACACACACACACACACACACACACACACACACACACACAATACAGAAACACACACACACAGTGAACAGTGAGCTCTCAAAATGTACGACTTAATCTGAGAAAATAGTGTTTCTGTAAATTTTCATAAAGTTTTAAAAAATTTCAAATCAAGTTTTTCCTTGTAGTTTGGTAGTTTATTACCAGTAAATTGCAGTTTTAATCTAACAGAATATTCATGTTTTTCCTCAAAATAATGTGAATTATTTTCTTCAAAATGTAATTTTGATCTGAGGTAATAATCAAGTTTTTCTTTAAATTTGTGACTTTGTTCTTGTAAATGTAATCTCAGTCAGTATCGCAAATTCTTTCTCCTAAATCTGCAAGTTTTTAATGTGGTAAATTTAAATGTAATATTTAGTTAAAGTCTCTGAGAATGTTGAACTTTTTCATCATAAATTTGGGATTTTTTCCCCAACACAAATTGTAACTTAAATCTCAGAGAATACTTGTAATTTTTAAATTGTACTCTCTAATATCAATCAAGGTTTTTTTCCTACAATGTCTGACTATAATCTTAGAGAATAATAACCTGTTAACAACACATAGTAACAGGTCCTTGGTGTATGAGCGATCACCTACTTGCCGTACTTGGTGTCTCCCACCAGTAACTCAGGTGCTCTGTACCAGCGAGTGGCCACATAGTCCGTATAGACTCCGCCCTCAGCGGCTGATGTCATAGTCCGGGCAAAGCCAAAGTCGCACATTTTAACCACGCCCCCCTGAGAGATGAGTATGTTCTCTGGTTTGATGTCCCTGTGGATGATCTAGGAAGGAAAGACACGATAAAAATAGAGGAAAATGCTTTCACCCTTTCTCTGGCTGCCAGACTGGAGGCCACCAAGCCTCGACAAACACTTTGGTCCTCACATTTTGTTGGTGGCAGAAGGCGGCAGCCCTCAGGATCTGGTACAGGTACTGGCGGCTGGTGTTCTGGTCCAGTCCGCTTGGGTTTTGCTCCAGATCGTCCAGAAGCGTTCGCTCCACAAACTCGAACACCAGATACCAGCGGCGGCGACGCTTCCACACTTCTAGGAGGTTCACCAGGTTATCGTGCCGCAGTTGCTTAAATGAGAGCGGATGGATGAAAACAGGAAAAATATACTTAGCTAACTACTTAGCCAAGAAGTTAGCTAAGTAGTTAGCTTAACAAACTACTTAGCTAACTACTTAGCCAAGAAGTTAGCTAAGTAGTTAGCTTAGCAAGCTACTTAGCTAAATAATGGATATGGGTAATTTTTGACCCATGTTGTGCATTAGAAGCGTAGTGACACAAAAAGGGATTTTATTAAAAAAATGAATAAAGGAAAACATAAAATTAGGATGTATGATGATCAAAAACAAACTAATTGAGGAAAACCTGGAATACTGAATGATGAAAATAATTTATTGCAAAGATATAGAACATAAAAACTCCGTCGGGTCACTTTAGACCCATGTTGTGCATCAAAGGGTTAACCCTTTTTAATAAAATCCCTTTTTGTGTCACTACGCTTCTAATGCACAACATTGGTCAAAAATGACCCATATCCATTATTTAGCTAAGTAGATTGCTAAGCTAACTACTTAGCTAACGTCTTGGCTAAGTATTTAGCTAAGTAGCTTGTTAAGCTAACTACTTAGCTAACTTCTTGGCTAAGTATTTAGCTAAGTAGCTTGTTAAGCTAACTACTTAGCTGACTTCTTGACTAAGTAGTTAGCTAAGTAGTTAGCTTAGCAAGCTACTTAGCCAAGTAGTTAGCTATGTAATAATACAAAAACGTTTTTTCTTCATGAAGTATGAGAGGCAAAATGGAAATAATAATCTTTTATCAATAACAAGATATTTAAAGAATTCTTGGAATATCCAATCATAAAATAAGTTGATATCAAAAGATAGAGCACAGAAACACACAGCAAGAATGATATAACATGGGAAATGAAGGCGGGTCACTTTAGACCATGTTGTGCATCAAAGGGTTAAAGACTGAGACTAGAGGAAAAGAAATGCGTCTCGTCTTCCAATGTTTCCTCTCCTGTCCAGAATATGACTCGGAGTTGTTTTGGGTTTGTGTCTTGTGATTGACGGCTGCTTTTGTCTCCAGCTTCACTCGGGTTTCAGGCTCACAGAGACGATGCTCAGCGACTCATTGATTGATCGGCTGATGGATTGATTGACAGGTACCCGCAGCAGCTTGATCTCCCTCAGGGCGATCTTCTTCACCGTCTTGTCGTCGTCTGAGTCCATGAACTTCTTGATGGCGACGAGGCGTCCCGAGTCTCGGTGACGACACTTCAGCACGGTGCCGTAACTACCCTCCCCGACCAGACCCAGGGACTCGTAGCGCTCCATCACACTCTGAGGGACAACAACACGTCAACAACAACACACAAACATACATTTACTCATATATTACTGCTGCTAATATTCTAATATCTACTGATAATAGTACACAGTGGCTTTGATCAGACCATAACCCAAACAAACAGCTGTTATAATGTCAAAGACAGATCAAGGAACATTTAATGATACTAAAAAATAAAAAAAAAACACTTAAATTTAAGGAACAAGAAAGACACACACACACACACACACACACATATTAAAATAAAAATGATAATGATAATAAAACTTCAGAAAGACTGATTAAAAACAAATTACACAAAATTAAATAAAAAAATACAAGGATTATTGACCAATGAATTTAAAAGTAATTCAAAACATGTGTGTGACATATTATATAGTATGCATAGTAGTTTATAATATTATTAATTACATTAAATTTCTACTGGCGGAGGAAATATTAATAATAATATATACAAAATCAATATATACAGTTAATATTGCAATTTAAAAAATGACTAATAAAGGTTCAGCTGTAAGTAAAGTAGTAAAAGTACAGAAAAGACTCATTTCAAGCTTTATGAATGTAAAGATTTGCTGATTTTCCTTTAAGTAATATAAATAATATGTTGTGTTTTAGTACAAATGTTGGAGTTGGAACAAAACAAACACTTTGAAGGTGTAACTTTGGCTTCTGACACCACTTCTTTTACTATTTTCAATATTTTTACAATCGACTGATTAATGGAGAAACTAATCACTTAAATATTATTATTATTACTGCCAATTACAATAGGAAAATCCTGCCTTTACTCTAGCCCTTATGGGTTATAATAATCTAATGATATCATATAATATATAAAAAGTCAAAGCATGGAAGGTTTATTTTTATACTTGTAAATCTATATTTTTACTAAAGAGACATTAAAACAACTGTAAATTCTGTACCCTGCATTTAAAAAAAAATATACAAAAATAAATTGATTTAGTTATTAAAATTATTATAACCCAAGTTAAAGCAAAATGAAGTTTGATGATTAGAAGTAACCATGTTTACAGACAATATGAACATTATTGGACCGTTTTAATGCAGGACTCTGCTGCTAACAGAGTGTTTCAGTGGAGAGAAAACGTCCTTCAGCTCTGAGATAATAACGGAACATAATAATAATAATAATAATAATAATAAAGTCACACTGACCGTCAGCTGGATCCTTTATCGGTCAACTTCCGTTAACGACGTAAACAAACCGGAGTACCGTTCAGTTAGTGTCGCCTCCGTCCGTGTGTGTGTGTGTGTGTGTGTGTGTGTCACCGGAGAGGACAAGTCCACTCTGTATGCGTTGCCATGGCACCACCTCCCGCCACGCGCTCCACGCAGAGAGAGATCAAAGCAATGGAATGTGACGTCACAGTTTCACAACTTGTAAAAAGAACGTTGTTGAAAACGCGTTTTTATTTTGTTTAGTTTACGTAAAGACAAAAAAGAAACTTTGACCATCTGCACCATCAGTAGCCTACTTTTTTAATGATTTATTTTTTATTATTTATTACGGAAGCGTCATGCTGCCACACTAAAAAAAAAAGAAAAAAGTCGTAATATATTTTTCACGTTTGAACACTATATTTAATATATTCCGCCATTTATCAATTAAAAATAATTATATATATTAAACCAGCAAAAGAAAAAAAACGCCAAGTTAAAGAAATATTAAGGTTGGTGATAAGGCTTTGTTTTATATATTCCACAGATATTATCGTTTTTTAATTTACGTAAAAAACAACAAAAAGAAAAGTATGAATTCTGTACCATCAGTAGCCTCATTTTTTAATGATTTATTTTTTATTTTTTATTATTTATTACGGAAGCATCATGCTGCCACACTAAAAAAAAAGAAGAAAAAAGTCGATATATATTTTTCACGTTTCAACACTATATTTAATATATTCCGTCATTTAACAAATAAAATAATTGTTAAATTAAAATTGTTATAATATTATTAATGACATTAAATTTCTACTGGCGGAGGAAATATGAATAATATATACAAAATCAATTTATACAGTTATTATTGCAATTTTAAAAAATGACTAATAAAAGTTCAGCTGTACGTAAAGTAGCAAAAGTACAGAAAAGACTCATTTCAAGCTTTATGAAGGTAAAGATTTGCTGGTTTTCCTTTAAGTAATATAAATAATATGTTGTGTTTTAGAACAAATGTTGGAGTTGGAACAAAACAAACACTTTGAAGGTGTCACTTTAAAAAAACAAGACAAAAAAGAAACTTTGACCATCTAAACCATCAGTAGCCTACTTTTTAAAATGATTTATTTTGTATTATTTATTACGGAATGCTGCCACACTAAAAAAAAAAGAAAAAAGTCGTAATATATTTTTCACGTTTGAACACTATATTTAATATATTCCGTCATTTATCAAATAAAATAATTGTTAAATATAAAATTAACAAAAGTAAAAACCGCCAAGTTAAAGAAATATTAAGGTTGACAATAAGGCTTTGTTTTTATATATTCCAAACATATTTATTGTTTATTTTTAAATTTGATTTACGTAAAAAAAAAAAAAAAAAAAAAAGAAAAGACAAGTATGAATTCTTTGCCATCAGTAGCCCAGGTTTGTTTTTTTAGTGATTTATTTTTTATTATTTATTACGGAAGCATCATGCTGTCACACAAAAAAAAAAGTCGTAATATATTTTTAACGTTTTAACACTATATTTAATATATTCCGTCATTTATAAAATAAAATAATTGTTAAATATAAAATTAACAAAAGTAAAAACCAGCAAGCTAAAGAAATATTAAGGTTGACAATAAGGCTTCGTTTTATATATTCCAAACATATTTATTGTTTATTTTTAAATTTGATTTACGTAAAAAAACAACAAAAAGAAAAGAAAAGTATGAATTCTTTGCCA
Organism: Centropristis striata; assembly: GCF_030273125.1. Classification (NCBI taxonomy): domain Eukaryota; kingdom Metazoa; phylum Chordata; class Actinopteri; order Perciformes; family Serranidae; genus Centropristis; species Centropristis striata. The sequence continues at coordinate 34,305,673 of NC_081533.1, forward strand.
TCAGTAGCCTAGGTTTGTTTTTTTAGTGATTTATTTTTTATTATTTATTACGGAAGCGTCATGCTGCCACACTAAAAAAAAAAAAAAAGAAAAAAGTCGTAATATATTTTTCACGTTTGAACACTATATTTAATATATTCCGTCATTTATCAAATAAAATAATTGTTGAATATAAAATTAACAAAAGTAAAAACCGCCAAGCTAAAGAAATATTAAGGTTGACAATAAGGCTTTGTTTTATATATTCCAAACATATTTATTGTTTATTTTTAAATTTGATTTACGTAAAAAACAACAAAAAGGAAAAAAAGAAAAGAAAAGTATGAATTCTTTGCCATCAGTAGCCTAGGTTTCTTTTTTAGTGATTTATTTTTTATTATTTATTACGGAAGCGTCATGCTGCCACACTAAAAAAAAAAAAAGTCGTAATATATTTTTCACGTTTGAACACTATATTTAATATATTCCGTCATTTATCAAATAAAATAATTGTTAAATATAAAATTAACAAAAGTAAAAAACCGCCAAATTAAAGAAATATTAAGGTTGACAGTAAGGCTTTGTTTCATATATTCCAAACATATTTATTGTTTATTTTTAAATTTGATTTACGTAAAAAACAACAAAAAGAAAAGAAAAGTATGAATTCTTTGCCATCAGTAGCCTAGGTTTGTTTTTTTAGTGATTTATTTTTTATTATTTATCACGGAAGCTTATTGCTGCCCCACACACAAAAAAGGCTCAGTGTCACGTAATTACCACTATCTTTTTTACATATTAACAATGTATTTAATATTTAATATGCTCCGTAATTTATCAATTAAAAATAATTATATATATTAAACAAACAAAAGAAAAAAACGCCAAGTTAAATAAATATTAAGGTTGGTGATAAGGCTTTGTTTTATATATTCCACAGATATTATTGTTTTTTAATTTACGTAAAAAACAACAAAAAGAAAAGTATGAATTCTGTACCATCAGTAGCCTCATTTTTTTTTATGATTTATTTTTTATTACGGAAGCGTGTTGCTGCCACACACAAAAAAATGCTCAGTATCACATAATTACCTGAAAGTTTATTTTTATTTTGTATTTAATATATTACATAATTTATCAAATAGTTATTAAATATAAAATAAACATAAGTAAAAACTGCCAAGTTAAAGAAATATTAAGGCTGGTGATAAATCTTTGTTTTATATATTCCAAACATATTATTGGATCATTACTAATAATGTATTTATGTATGCAGCATTTTACTGTTATCAAGGTAGGACTCATTTTAACTCCTTAATATTCTGTTATGAGGTTTAGTTTATAAAAATACATAATCACTTTAAACTGATCGTGTTTTTATCATAAATCTCAAAGTAACTTAAGCTGTCAGCTAATTGTAGTGGAGCAGAAGTATAAAGTTACATAAAATGGAAATATTCAAGTAAAGTTAACTATATAATTACAAATTTCACTTGTTTTTGCAGCTAAAATTCACAAATAAACATTTCCAGTTGAGTGTTTCTACAGCTCTCCTGCCCCCTGCTGTTGTTTCTAGTGCACTGCAGCTTTCATTTGACTGTTTATGATGATTTATTTCATCCACCAGGAAGTGAATTATTATTTTTACATGTATTTTTTGGTAACATGTGTCTGAATGAGAATTCACATAATTAAAGATTCATTTAAAGTAAGAAAAGCGTCTGTAATTAAGGTTTTAATGAAAAAATAGTTATTTACAATAACAACATACAATCTGTGTACATATATGACAGCTGGAACACAAAACATAGTTGGAAAATAAGCAATATATACAAAAATATGTGCATATATAATATGTTTGTGTTTGTGTGCTAATCTGGATTTTCTGCCAGTTTCCTGATCTCTGCCAGCAGCTCGGAGAACGACGGCCGACCCTGAGGCTTCTACACCACAGAAGAAGAAGAAGAAGAAGGAGAAGAAGAAGAAGAAGAAGAAGAAGTAGAAGAAACCAAGAAAATGATGAGAAATTATTGTTGCATTAGTGTGGAAAATTAAGTTCAGATATCTGTTACATCCATGATGTTTTATTATTATTATTTTATTGACAAAAACCTTGAATAATGAGTAAATGAATAAATAAAGGAATAAATGAAAACATTGATGAATGAATAAATTAATAAATGAATGATTACATGAATAATAAATAAACAAATAAACAAATTGATGTATAAATAAAAAAAATATATATAAATATATATATATATTTAAATAAAAAAAAATAAAAAATAAAAAACATTGATAAATGAATGAATCAATTAATAATTAGAATGAATGAATGACATTAATGATTACATTAATAAATAAATAAACAAATTAATATTTAAATAAATATATTGAAATTAATAAAGAATAAATAAATAAATGAGTGAATGAATGAATTAATGAATAAATTAATTAATGTGTGAATGTACGAATTACTGAATGAACGAATGAATGAATGAATGAATGAATGAATGAAGTAAATAAAAAAATACAGTGAAGTGAAAGTGAGTGAATGGGTGGGTGGGTTGGTGGGTGGGTGAGTGAGTGGGTGGGTGAGTGGGTGAGTGAGCGGGTGGGTGAGTGAGTGAGTGAGTGAGTGAGTGAGTGAGTGAGTGAGTGAGTGAGTGAGTGGGTGAGTGAGTGAGTGAGTGAGTGAGTGAGTGAGTGAGTGAGTGGGTGAGTGAGTGAGTGAGTGAGTGAGTGAGTGGTTGAGTGAGTGAGTGAGTGAGTGAGTGAGCGAGCGAGTGGGTGAGTGAGTGAGTGAGTGAGTGAGTGAGTGAGTGAGTGAGTGAGTGAGTGAATGGGTGAATGAGTGAGTGAGTGGTTGAGTGAGTGAGTGAGTGAGTGAGTGGGTGGGTGAGTGAGTGAGTGAGTGAGTGAGTGAGTGAGTGAGTGAGTGAGTGAGTGGTTGGGTGAGTGACTGAGTGAATGAGTGAGTGAGTGAGTGAGTGGTTGGATGAGTGAGTGAGTGAGTGAGTGGGTGAGTGGGTGGGTGGTTGGGTGGTTGGGTGGGTGAGTGAGTGAGTGAGTGAGTGAGTGAGTGAGTGAGTGAGTGGGTGAGTCAGTGAGTGAGTGAGTGAGTGAGTGAGTGAGTGAGTGAGTGAGTGGTTGGGTGAGTGACTGAGTGAATGAGTGAGTGAGTGAGTGAGTGGTTGGATGAGTGAGTGAGTGAGTGAGTGAGTGGGTGAGTGGGTGGGTGGTTGGGTGGTTGGGTGGGTGAGTGAGTGAGTGAGTGAGTGAGTGAGTGAGTGAGTGGGTGAGTCGGTGAGTGAGTGAGTGAGTGGGTGAGTGGGTGAGTGAGTGAGTGAGTGAGTGAGTGGGTGAGTGAGTGAGTGAGTGAGTGGGTGGGTGAGTGAGTGAGTGAGTGGGTGAGTGGGTGAGTGAGTGAGTGAGTGGGTGGGTGAGTGAGTGAGTGAGTGAGTGGGTGAGTGAGTGAGTGAGTGAGTGAGTGAGTGAGTGAGTGAGTGAGTGAGTGAGTGGGTGGGTGGGTGAGTGAGTGAGTGGGTGGGTGGGTGAGTGAGTGAGTGAGTGAGTGAGTGAGTGAGTGAGTGAGTGAGTGAGTGAGTGGGTGAGTGGGTGGCTGGGTGAGTGAGTGAGTGAGTGAGTGGGTGAGTGGGTGGTTGGGTGGTGCTCACCTCGTGCCAGCAGCGGTACATGATGGCGTAGAGCGGCTGCTTGGCGCGGATCGGTCGGTACAGACGGACTCCTCTGGTGATCTCGCTCACCACCTCCAGGTTAGAGTGGTTCTCAAAGGGGGTCTGGCCCTCCGAGAAGATCTCCCACATCACCACGCCTACACACACACACACACGTGGCTTATATCACGAGATTCAGCACAACTCAGTGACCGCGTGGATATGAGTTTTTTGAATGTGTGATAAAGTATGTGGGAGTTATTAGCCAAAACGCACTTTCCTTTATTATAGCGCCACCTAGTGGTGGAAATTCAGGATGACAATAGATTAAATATAAGTCACACATGGTGAAAAATTTTATAAAGTTTCATGAGTTTTGGGGTATGTTCAGGCAGTGAAAAATGCGATCATTTGGGAAGAAGAAAAAAAAATTAATAAATAAATAATCATTCGAAATACAACAGGGACCTCGCAGGTCGTTGCCTGCTCGGGCCCTAATAATCAGAGTGTCAGGATGTGAGTGTGTTCCTACCGAAGGACCAGACGTCAGACTTGCTGCTGTACTTGCTGTAGTGCAGGACTTCAGGAGGAGACCACTTCACGGGGAACTTGGCTCCACTGGAGCTGGTGTACTGGTTATCCAGAACGTATCTGAAACACAACTCAGTGGTTAGAATGTGAGTCTATCAACTGCAGGAGTTCAGTTTCCTTCCCAGACTGTGAAAACTTTCCTTAAAACTGGAGAAAAAGCCGAGTCGTACCGAGTCATTCCGAAGTCACAGACCTTCACCACGTTGTGCTCGTTCACCAGACAGTTCCTCGCTGCCTGAAAAATAAAATAAAATAAATAAATAAATAACCAGAAACTCAGACATGCATCTGATTCAAGAAGTCCACCAGAACACAAGTCAGTCAGTATAATAATATAAGTCAATATATATGGTTATATATATTTAAGTTTATCACATTTGTTTTGATTATTTTTATTTAAATGTATTACATTTATTTCATTGTTGTCAATCATAAATTATTGAGTTGTGTAAAGTAATTACTTTTATTTTTTTTATTCAAATTTATATATTGAGTCATTTTTAAATTTGTAATTATTATTATATCTTTTTTTAAATGTATACATTCATTTTATTGAGTCATGTACATTTTTAATATTTATTTTGTATTTATTATTAGTATGTTTACTTAAGTTTATATTCATATGTAATATATAATTTTTTATTGAGTCATGTACATTTTTGCAATTGATTTTTCTATATATATGTCTATGTATATTAAAAAAATAACTTTAATGTATTCAGATACATTTTCTATATTAATTTTGTATTAATTATTTTATATTATTTCTTTAAATGTATTACACTTATTCTATTGAGTAATGAACATTTTTTGGATTGATTATCCAATTTATCCATTATCCAAATTATCCATTTATTTATAATTTGGTTATTATTTCATGAAATGTATATATATATATATATATATTTGATTGATTCACATACATTTCTTATATTAATTATTTTTATATTATTTTTTCAAATGTATTACACTTATTGAATTGGGTCATGTGAATTTTTTATATTTATCTATTATTTATTATTTTATGTCATGATTTAAATGTATGTATTTATATATTAGATATTTATTTTATTGAGTCATGTGCATTTCTTATATTTATTTATTTATTTATTTTTTATATCATATGTTTAAACGTATTATATTTCTTTTATTGAGTCATATACATTTCTTATATTTATTTATTTTTTATATCATATATTTAAATGTATTATATTTCTTTTATTGAGTCATGTGCATTTCTAATATTTATTTATTTATTTATTTTTTATAGCATATATTTAGATGTATTATATTTATTTTATTGAGTCATATACATTTCTTATATTTATTTATTTTTTATATCATATATTTAAATGTATTATATTTCTTTTATTGAGTCATGTGCATTTCTAATATTTATTTATTTATTTATTTTTTATAGCATATATTTAGATGTATTATATTTATTTTATTGAGTCATATACATTTCTTATATTTATTTATTTTTTATAGCATATATTTAAATGTATTATATTTCTTTTATTGAGTCATATACATTTCTTATATTTATTTATTTATTTATTATTTATATCATATATTTAAATGTATTATATTTCTTTTATTGAGTCATATACATTTCTTATATTTATTTATTTATTTATTTTTTATATCATATATTTAAATGTATTATATTTCTTTTATTGAGTCATATACATTTCTTATATTTATTTATTTTTATATCATATATTTAAATGTATTATATTTCTTTTATTGAGTCATATACATTTCTTATATTTATTTATTTATTTATTTTTATATCATATATTTAAATGTATTATATTTCTTTTTTTGAGTCATATACATTTCTTATATTTATTTATTTATTTATTTTTATATCATATATTTAAATGTATTATATTTCTTTTTTTGAGTCATATACATTTCTTATATTTATTTATTTATTTATTTATTTTTATATCATATATTTAAATGTATTATATTTCTTTTATTGAGTCATATACATTTCTTATATTTATTTATTTATTATTATTTTTTTTTCCACCAGGTCTCTGTGTATGAAGCTCTGCGCCTCCAGGTACTCCATGCCCTCACAGACGTCCTGACTCATGGAGAGGAGCCACGCCTCCTTCAGGCTCCGCCCCCTCTGACGCAGGAAGTTGAGCAGGCAGCCGTTCTCCATGAACTCCGCCACGATCAGCAGGGGGCGCTGCTGCAGCACCACGCCGTACAGCTGCACCAGCCGGGGGTGGCACAGACGCCTGGGGAGAGGACAGGACACAAGACTCACTCTACTTCCTGATCCTCCTCCTCCTCCTCCCTCTTCTTCTCCTCTCCTCCTCCTCCTCTCTCTATCTTCCTCCTCCTCCTCTTCTCCTACTCTCTCCTCCTCCTCCCCTCCCCCTCCTCCCTCTTTTTTCTCCTCCTCTCTCCTCCTCCTCCTCCTCTCTCTCTCTCTATCTTCCTCCTCCTCTTCTCCTACTCTCTCCCCCTCCTCCCCTCCCCCCTCTCTTTTTTCTCCTCCTCTCTCTCTTCCTCCTCCTTCCTCCCTCTCTTTTTTCTTTCTTTCTCCTCCTCATCCACCTCCCTCTCTCTCTTTCTCCTCCTCTCTTTCTCCATCTCCTCCTCCTCCCCCTCTTAGTCCTCCTCTCTCTCTCTATCTTCCTCCTCTTCCTCCTCCTCTTCTCCTCCCCTCCCCCTCCTCCTCCTCCCTCTCTTTTTTCTTTCTTTCTCCTCCTCATCCACCTCCCTCTCTCTCTTTCTCCTCTTTCTCCTCCTCCTCCTCCCTCTCCTCCCCCTCTTAGTCCTCCTCCTCCTCTCTCTCTTCCTCCTCCTTCCTCTTAGTCCTCCTCCTCTCTCTATCTTCCTCCTCCTCCTCTTCTCCTACTCTCTCCTCCCCCCCTCTTTCTCCTCTTTCTCCATCTCATCCTCTGTCTCTCTTTCTCCTCCTCCATTTATTCTTCCTCCTCCTCCTCCTCCTCCTCTTCCCCCCCCCCCCCCCTCCTTACATCATGACCTTGGCCTCCTCTATGAAGTCCTCCTCCTCCTCCTCCTCCTCCTCCTTACATCATGACCTTGGCCTCCTCTATGAAGTCCTCCTCTCCTCCTCCTCCTCCTCCTCCCCCCCCCCCTCTCCTCCTTATATCATGACCTTGGCCTCCTCTCCCCCTCCTCCTCCTCTCTCTCTTCTTTGTCCTCTTTCTCCTCTTCTCTCTCTCCTCCTCCTCCCCCCACCCCCTCCTTACATCATGACCTTGGCCTCCCCTCCTCCTCCTCCTCCCCCCCCCCCTCCCCTCCTTACATCATGACCTTGGCCTCCTCTATGAAGTCCTCCTCCTCCTCCTCCCCCCCCTCCTTACATCATGACCTTGGCCTCCTCTATGAAGTCCTCCTCCTCCTCCTCCCCCCCCTCCTTACATCATGACCTTGGCCTCCTCTATGAAGTCCTCCTCCTCCTCCTCCCCCCCCTCCTTACATCATGACCTTGGCCTCCTCTATGAAGTCCTCCTCCTCCTCCTCCCCCCCCTCCTTACATCATGACCTTGGCCTCCTCTATGAAGTCCTCCTCCTCCTCCTCCCCCCCCTCCTTACATCATGACCTTGGCCTCCTCTATGAAGTCCTCCTCCTCCTCCTCCTCCCCCCCCTCCTCCTCCTCGTCCTCCTTACATCATGACCTTGGCCTCCTCTATGAAGTCCTCCTCCTCCTCCTCCCCCCCCCCCTCCTTACATCATGACCTTGGCCTCCTCTATGAAGTCCTCCTCCTCCTCCTCCCCCCCCCCCTCCTTACATCATGACCTTGGCCTCCTCTATGAAGTCCTCCTCCTCCTCCTCCCCCCCCCCCTCCTTACATCATGACCTTGGCCTCCTCTATGAAGTCCTCCTCCTCCTCCTCCCCCCCCCCTCCTTACATCATGACCTTGGCCTCCTCTATGAAGTCCTCCTCCTCCTCCCCCCCCCCCCCCTCCTTACATCATGACCTTGGCCTCCTCTATGAAGTCCTCCTCCTCCTCCTCCCCCCCCCCTCCTTACATCATGACCTTGGCCTCCTCTATGAAGTCCTCCTCCTCCCCCCCCTCCTCCTCCTCGTCCTCCTTACATCATGACCTTGGCCTCCTCTATGAAGTCCTCCTCCTCCTCCCCCCCCCCCCTCCTTACATCATGACCTTGGCCTCCTCTATGAAGTCCTCCTCCTCCTCCCCCCCCCCCCCTCCTTACATCATGACCTTGGCCTCCTCTATGAAGTCCTCCTCCTCCTCCCCCCCCCCCCCCTCCTTACATCATGACCTTGGCCTCCTCTATGAAGTCCTCCTCCTCCTCCTCCTCCCCCCCCTCCTCCTCCTCGTCCTCCTTACATCATGACCTTGGCCTCCTCTATGAAGTCCTCCTCCTCCTCCCCCCCCCCCCTCCTTACATCATGACCTTGGCCTCCTCTATGAAGTCCTCCTCCTCCTCCCCCCCCTCCCTCCTTACATCATGACCTTGGCCTCCTCTATGAAGTCCTCCTCCTCCTCCTCCTCCCCCCCCTCCTCCTCCTCGTCCTCCTTACATCATGACCTTGGCCTCCTCTATGAAGTCCTCCTCCTCCTCCCCCCCCCCCTCCTTACATCATGACCTTGGCCTCCTCTATGAAGTCCTCCTCCTCCTCCCCCCCCCTCCCTCCTTACATCATGACCTTGGCCTCCTCTATGAAGTCCTCCTCTCCTCCTCCTCCTCCTCCTCCTCCTCCTCCTCCTCCTCCTCCTCCTTACATCATGACCTTGGCCTCCTCTATGAAGTCCTCCTCCTCCTCCCCCCCCCCCTCCTTACATCATGACCTTGGCCTCCTCTATGAAGTCCTCCTCCTCCTCCCCCCCCCCCCCCTCCTTACATCATGACCTTGGCCTCCTCTATGAAGTCCTCCTCCTCCTCCTCCTCCCCCCCCTCCTCCTCCTCGTCCTCCTTACATCATGACCTTGGCCTCCTCTATGAAGTCCTCCTCCTCCTCCCCCCCCCCCTCCTTACATCATGACCTTGGCCTCCTCTATGAAGTCCTCCTCCTCCTCCCCCCCCTCCCTCCTTACATCATGACCTTGGCCTCCTCTATGAAGTCCTCCTCCTCCTCCTCCTCCCCCCCCTCCTCCTCCTCGTCCTCCTTACATCATGACCTTGGCCTCCTCTATGAAGTCCTCCTCCTCCTCCCCCCCCCCCTCCTTACATCATGACCTTGGCCTCCTCTATGAAGTCCTCCTCCTCCTCCCCCCCCTCCCTCCTTACATCATGACCTTGGCCTCCTCTATGAAGTCCTCCTCTCCTCCTCCTCCTCCTCCTCCTCCTCCTCCTCCTCCTCCTCCTCCTTACATCATGACCTTGGCCTCCTCTATGAAGTCCTCCTCCTCCTCCCCCCCCCCCTCCTTACATCATGACCTTGGCCTCCTCTATGAAGTCCTCCTCCTCCTCCCCCCCCCCCCCCCTCCTTACATCATGACCTTGGCCTCCTCTATGAAGTCCTCCTCCTCCTCCCCCCCCCCCCCCCTCCTTACATCATGACCTTGGCCTCCTCTATGAAGTCCTCCTCCTCCTCCTCCCCCCCCTCCCTCCTTACATCATGACCTTGGCCTCCTCTATGAAGTCCTCCTCCTCCTCCTCCTCCCCCCCCTCCTCCTCCTCGTCCTCCTTACATCATGACCTTGGCCTCCTCTATGAAGTCCTCCTCCTCCTCCCCCCCCTCCTCCTCCTCCTCCTCCTTACATCATGACCTTGGCCTCCTCTATGAAGTCCTCCTCCTCCTCCCCCCCCTCCTCCTCCTCCTCCTCCTTACATCATGACCTTGGCCTCCTCTATGAAGTCCTCCTCCTCCTCCTCCCCCCCCTCCTCCTCCTCGTCCTCCTTACATCATGACCTTGGCCTCCTCTATGAAGTCCTCCTCCTCCTCCCCCCCCTCCTCCCCCCCCTCCCTCCTTACATCATGACCTTGGCCTCCTCTATGAAGTCCTCCTCTCCTCCTCCTCCTCCTCCTCCTCCTCCTCCTCCTCCTCCTCCTCCTTACATCATGACCTTGGCCTCCTCTATGAAGTCCTCCTCGCTCATGGCTCCTTCTCTGATGGCCTTGATGGCGACTCTGTGTTGTTGCCTCCACTTCCCCAGTCTGACCAGTCCGAACTGCCCACTGCCCAGCTCCTTCATCAGGGTCAGCTCGCTGGGGTTGATCTCCCACTTCTCTGCAGGAGGAGGAGAAGAAGAAGAAGAAGTGAATAAAGACAGAAGAAGAAGAAGAAGAAGAAGAAGAAGAAGTGACACATCATATGTTTTTAAAAAACAACTTATTATTGTGTATCCAAAATTTGATCCAAAGAAGCCAAAGTAAAAACTACTGATAGGATCATTAACATATTTATATATATATATACTGCAGCTGGCCACCAGGGGGCGATCTGGGAGTTTGTCTCCACTTTAAGCAGCTGTTCATCTTTATACAGTGTTTAGTGTTCGTGTGTGTTTCTGATATGTTGAAACGTTTTGAACAACGTGATTGGTTGATGCTTTTTCCTGCCACATATAGAAATATAGAAATATAGAAATATAGAAAGTGTAACTGTGTGTGTTTGTTTGTTTACCTGAGCTGAATCCTGCTGTGGCCGGTACACACCGACCCATGGGCCCCACAGCGTAGCGCAGCCGGGTCACCAGACCTGCACACACACACACACACACACACACACACACACACACACACAGATGAAGCATTGTGGTCTCTGTGGTCTCGAGCTCAGAGTTTATGTTTGATCCTTCCTCCCACTTTCAGCAACAAACATCGTCGGTAAAACAAAGAATTAAAGTTCCGTTAGTTAGATTAGAATTTTTGAAGTTGTTCTGAGCTCCAAGTTCCGACTTTCAGTGTAAATTAACTTTAAAAAAATGACGGAGTTAAGGTAAGAACGTCTTAGACCCACCTTCAAAATAAAAGCAAACACATGTTATGGAATTGGCCTCAATAACTCTTAGTTTGGATTTAAAAGTGCTCAAAGAAACAAATTCAGTTAATTTCCATTCTTTCTGCAGCATATTCCAGCAGAAGGTGCAGAGTAAACAAATGACCTTTGACCCAACTCTGTAGAGCAGAAGGGACAGGAAGCAACAACTGATCTAGTGAACCAAGAGAATAAAATCCAGCATTTCTCACAGTAACACATGTAGCTTTCAAAATAAGAGCACATGGATGTGTTAGCAGAGTCCACCACAGAAAGAACCTTTATATTCTCCTTGACAATAATGCATTAAAATATGCAATGGAATAGTGGCATTTTAGGGCAAAAATGTCCTTCAGGGGAGCATGTCCCCAGAATCCCGGACTTTATTTGGGTCCCCACATCGTAGTCCCAGAAAATCCTGACAGACAAGAAATCACCCAGCAGGATGTTCAGGGTGATAAAGGAGGAGAGGGTCCTTCACTGAGTCCGCTTCAAGTCAGTAAATTTGTTTAATTTTGTGTGCGTGTGTGTGTGTGTGCGTGTGTGTGTGTGTGCGTGTGTGTGTGTGTGTGTGTGTGTGTGTGTGTGTGTGTGTGTACCTGCTGCGTTGTGTTCGTGGTACTGGATAACGTCTGGAATAGAGTTG